>NW_024735298.1:0-4743 GCF_018991925.1 Homarus americanus | reverse complement strand
CTTTTTAGTCACACGCTAAGGCACTGTTGTTCATGTTAACTTACACTTTAAATCCTTTCCCCAGTTGACAACAACACGTCCACCGGCAGCCATTTAAACTCCGCTTAAAAAGATCCCACTTTTCTAATATTACCGAACCGATATATAAGATAGTACTACATAACAATATATAAATTCGTTAATTAATTTATAATAGCAGATATCACAACCGATTTACGCTTTTATCTATTATTTAATCAATACTAAATTAAAACAAAATGAAAGTTATTAATATGATGGCGGCTGGTCGGTAGTCAGTGGGCGGGGCTGAACACTCAAACTGAGTGGTGCAGGAAAAAACGAAATTTTTATTAATTCTTTGGTGGCGTAACAATAGTCGATGTACTAGGGCTTAATAATAATAATAATAATAATAATAATAATAATAATAATAATAATAATAATAATAATAATAATAATAATAATAATAATAATAATAATAATAATAATACATCGACAAATCATTTTTCTTTTTCGTTTGCTGTATTTTTTCATTAATTTTAAGTTTTAAATTTTTTATATTATTCTATTATAAATTACGTTACGTTACGTTACATTACGTAACGTTACGTTACATTATGTTAGGTTTGGTAACAGTACATAGATTAATAGTTAAATCTAATCCCATACAGCTTGCATTTTGTTAACTTGACTGTATGGGATCAACGAAGATTAGTCCAGCTATTTCACCTTAAGATTAACCACCCTAATTATAATCTAACCTAACCTAATCTAATCTAAATTAACCCAACCCAACTTAATCTCCCCAAAAAGTGTTAGAGGTTAATCTTAGGGTAAAATAAACTGCAGGGACTAATCTTCAGGTGAGCCGTACGTGTTCGTATCTGTGGTGTAATGGTCAAGCAAGCTCGCCTCGCAAGCGAGCGGACCTGGGTTCGATCCCCCGGCATGGTTAAACTATGGGCAAGGTTCTTTAAGCATTTGCCTCTGTCTACCCCAGTTTCTGTACTAATTTTCCTCGGCACTCCCTGATTCCTCTCTCTTACCAACACGTTCTTCGTTTTCTTCTATTGTCTTCTTCTTTTCTACTTATTTTCTTCTTTGTCTGTTCTTATTACAATTTATTCCTCCTCCTACACCACCACCTTCTTTCCCATTTCCTTCTTCACCTCCTCCTCCTTCTCCACTTCCGCCACCCTGGATCAGACACCACCACACTTGACACAACATCAGCACCACCACTACACCTAACAATACCACCACCACCACAATTAACACATCACCATACCTAACATACTACACACAATACTACCAACACCACACACAACACCACTACCACACCATCACCACACCTAACACATCACACCTAACACACCACACCACCACCACACCTAACACACCACACCACCACCACACCTAACAACACCACCACCACAACTAAGACAAACCTGCAGACCAACGCCTCAGCCATACCTGTGGTTTAACCGACACTTGAAGTCTGCTCGAGTTGACAACAGAAATATGGCGACAACAACATAACACTGACAGGAAGACTTTCTTAACCGAGCGACTAGACAAACAAGGTACCTACGTGGTAAACAAGATCCGAATATATACACTGAACATTAAAACAAACAAGGTAAACAGTATTAGTCAAAGCAAGAGAAACTAGTAAGAAATAAACAACATATGCAAACAATTTCGACAAAATATTATAACATAGCACAAGAAACAAGTTAAACAAAGTACAAAATAAATTACTAGATAAAAATAGTAATAATAAAACAAGGTGTAAGGCAAACAAGACACACGTTAACAGGAAAATAAAACCACATATACAAGACAGGATGTAAACAAAAAGCGCATCAAACAGAGCAGGAGATCAAATGTGAACTATACAGGATATTAAGCAATAACTGAAAATGTAAATAAAGTAAACAAGACAAAAGACAAATTACGAGTTAAACAAGAAACTCGCCAAACAAAGGCTGGGACAAACAAAAAAACGACTGAAACAATACCTGAGATAAATAAGACACGAATTAAACAATGGCTGGGACAACCAAAACCCGAGTGAGGCCGTGGAGGCGGGCCGGGGAGGTAGGTGGTGGTGGTTCAGGTGTTATTAAGGTGCGACGTTAATTGTCCCGTGAAGGATGTACGATGAATTACGACTACAGTACCACATCCTCCCCCACGGTGGCCTCCACCGTCACCCTGCAGTCCACCATGCACCTGATGCTGCTGCACCTACAGGATCACTTCCCCCATAGTCCACCACCACCACCTACTGCTGCTGCACCTACAGGATCAACTCCCCCACAGTCCACTACCACCACCTGCTGCAGCTGCTGTTGTTGCTCCTGCGGCTGCTGCTGCACCTACAGGATCAACTCCCCCACAGTCCACCATCACCACCTGCTGCCACTGCACCAACAAGATCCCCTCACCCACAGTCCACTACCACCACCTACTGCTGCTGCACATACAAGATCACCTTCCCCACAGTCCACCATCACCACCTGCTGCTGCTGCACCTACAGCTTCAACTCCCCCCACAGTCCACCACCGCCACCACCTACTGCTGCTCCTGCTGCACCTACAGGATCAACTACCCCACAGCCCACCACCACCCCCTGCTGCTGTTGCTGCACCTACAGGATCACCTCCCCGACACTCCACCATCACCACCAGCTGCCACTGCACCTACAGGATCACCTCCCCCACACTCCACCACCACCACCTGCTGCTTCTGCACTTACAGGATCGACTCCCCCACACTCCACCATCACCCCTGCAACCACTGCACCTACAGAATCACCTCCCCCACAGTCCACCATCACCACAACCTGTTGCCACTGCACCTACAGGATCACCTCCCCCTCAGTCCACCATCACCACCTGCTGCCACTACACTTACAGGATCAACTCCCCCACAGTCCACCATCACCACCTGCTGCTGCTGCACCTACAGGATCACCTCCCCCACAGTCCACCATCACCACCTGCCGCCACTGCACCTACAGGATCAACTCCCCCACAGTCCACTACCACCACTCCACACAGAGTTGCTACATGCTGCACCCAGGTATCAACTCCCACAGTCCACATCACCACCTGCAAGCTGCAACTCCACAGATCAACTCCCCCACAGCCCACCACCACCACCTGCTGTTGCTGCTGCACCTACAGGATCACCTCCCCTACAGTCCATCACCACCTGCTGCAGCTGCACCTACAGGATCAACTCCCCCACAGTATACCACCACCAACTGCAGCTGCTGCTGCACCTACAGGATCAACTTCCACACGGTCCACCGCCACCACCTGCCGTTGCTGCTGCACCTACAGAATCAACTGCCCCACAATCCACTAGCACCACCTGCTGCTGCTGCTTATGTTGTTGTTGTTGTTGCTGCTGGTGGTGCAGCTGCTGCACCTACAGGATCAACTCCACCACAGTCCACCACCACCACCTACTGTTGCTGCTGCTGCACCTACAGGATCAACTCCCCCACAGTACACTACCACCACCTGCTGCTGCTCTTGTTGTTGTTGCTGCTGCTGCAAATACAGGATCAACTCACCCACAGTCCACTACCACCACCTACTGCTGCTGCACATACAAGATCACTTCCCCCACAGTCCATCACGACCTGGTGCTGCGGCTGTACCTTCAAGATCACCTCCCCCACAGTCCACCATCACCACCTGCTGCCATTGCAAATACAGGATCAACTCCCCCACAGCCCACTACCACCACCTGCTACTGCTGCTCCTGCTGCACCTACAAGATCAACTCCCCCACAGTCAACCACCACCACCTGTTGCTGATGCTGCAGCTACAGGTTCAACTCCCCCCACAGGCCACCACCACCACCTGCTTCTGCACCTACAGGATCAACTCTCCCACAGGCCGCCGCCACCACCACCTGCTGCTGTTGTTGCTGCTGCTGCTGCACCTACAGGATCAACTCCCCCAAAGTCCACTACCAGCACCTGCTGCTGTTGCTGCACCTACAGGATCAACTCCACCACAGTCCACTACCATCACCTGCTCCTGCTTCATCTACAGGATCAACTACCCCACAGTCCACTACCACCACCTGCTGCTGCTGGTGTTGTTGCTGCTTTCAGCTGCCATAATCTACAGGATCAACTCCAATTACAGTCCAATTTTCACACCACCTGCTGCTGCACCCACAGGATCAACCTCAATCCACCATCTGTTTCACTTTACCACTGCTGCTGTTGCTGCACCCAAGAGATCATCCTCCCCACAGTCCACTCTCACCACCACCTGCTGCTGCTGCACCTACAGAATCAACTCCCCCACAGTACACTACCACCACCTGCTGCAGCTGTTGTTGCTGCTGCTGCTCTTGTTGTTGTTGCTGCTGCTGCTGCACCTACAGGATCAACTCACCCACAGCCCACTACCACCACCTGCTGCTGCTGCTGCTGCTGTTGTTGCTGCTGTTGTTGTTGCAGCACCTACAGGATCAACTCCCCCACAATCCACCACCACCTCCTGCTGCTGCTGCTGCTGCACCTACAGGATCAACGACCCCCCAATCCACCACCACCACCTGCTGTTGCTGCTGCAATTACAGGATCAACTCGCCCACAGTCCACCATCACCACCTGCTGTTGCTGCTGCACCTACAGGATCACCTCCCCAACAGTCCACCAAAACCACCTGCTGCTGCCACTGTGCCTACAGGATCACCTCCCTCACCATCC
>NW_024735297.1:0-17010 GCF_018991925.1 Homarus americanus | reverse complement strand
TTGATTTGCATATATCGTGTTTTAGAAGTATTTGTTAGCTAATAAGTTTAATTTGGATAAGTTTAGTTTAATTTAGATCATTTGATTTTACAAGGTCGTATTATAATGACTGGGAACCATATAGAAACCTGTTAGAAGTAAATATTTCTACGGCAGTGAATGAGTAGGTCAATAAGTGGTGTATAGAGCTGCTGACGCAACTTAAACGGTATATACTGTACATTATATGTTATCAGAGCTTTCCTGTTGTACGTAACCGCCTCCGTCAAAGTGTCTTTGTGGCTCATGTGAAGATTAGCCTCTAGTTTATTTAACCTCAAGATTAACTACACTGGCACTGCCTGACCTGACCTGACCTGACCTGACCTGACCTGACCTGACCTACCCTACCCTACCCTACCCTACCCTAACCTAACCTAACCTAACTTAATCTAACCTAACTTAACTTCCCAGGTAGCGTTAGGTTAATCATTAGTTGAAATAAGCTGGGAGGGTTAATCTTTAGGTAATCTATCTTAATTAACAATTTTGGTCAGGTGAGGCCTTCCTTACCTTACTCGAGAGCAGGAGGAGGAGGACTTGCTAACATCTACAGATCATCGTCAACCAAGGCAGATATTGAATACCTTTTGTTTACCTTCGTGGCTTAAGAACACATCTTAACACCATAAGACTATTCGCCTCAATACAATAATACAGTAATTGATTATTGTATTCTAATAAAATTTACGGTGTATCTTGTGAACCAGATTTATTGTTTGACCTTAGTGAATGAGAAACTGGTGAGGTGTATTGTGGTAAACATCCTTAAGAGCAGCTCTGTGTGTTCTTACGACCTCAAAGTAACACAAAAGGTAGCCAATATCTACCCTTGGTCAGTCACTTTATGTAGATGTCAATTGTGTCATTTTTCTAGACTTAGTGCCCCCTGGAGGAGAAAGTAAATACAATGTTGATTTATTTTGGTCACAACACACGCTAGTGGATTATTTTTTCCTATTTAACTAAATAATTAACACCATGTAGCTAACTAATTATATGACTCAAAGATGGTAACCAATATGGCGTCGATATTGTTCACATACTCTATGATAAATAGATGTATTGTCTGTTTAATTTTAGGAAAGAATTTAATTTATAAACTTTTGAGAATCTGGATACAGGAGTTTTGTCTTTGCGTGTGTGTGTGTGTGTGGTGATGATGATGACGGATACTTTCCTCTGCAGTGAAGAAAATATCTTGACATTGCAAAGTTTAACTGTAAGCCGAAGGAACGTTTGTAATGTGACTTATTATGTGAAATTGTAACTTGAAATTCTTTGTGAAAAAATATTTCCCTATAAAGTTTGGCAGTAAATGAAGTATTACATCAAGGTGTAACTTGTAGTTCCTTGTGGAGTAATTACCTATGTGGACGATACAGCTACTCCAGGGTGTAAGACCTAGAGTAGAAAGTCTTAAGACCTTACCTGAGGTTGAAAGACTCTTATAGTGGAACGTCTTAGGTATTGAAACTTTAATTACAGTAAATAAAATATAATCTACCTAAACATTCCTTCACCTGGCGACAACTAATGATACAGGTGGTGTAATAGCTCTTTAAAATTCCTCCGTTTGATATAATAATGACCACACATGAACTTATAATGTGCAATATCTTGATAACACATTAGCTGCAACATTACACATAGTCCAGTGTATGTGTAGTGAGGGACATCTACCTAAATGAGTTACAGAATGTGGAGTTGAGGCAAAAAAATGTTGGGACATGTTTGAGATCATCAGTTGAGCCAAACGTTTATACTCAATATTGTTTTAATGGTATTTTAGAGCGACCGAAAAATGTAAACAAAATGGCCGGCTAGGCTCGGGGGATCCACGAGTCCTCTTATAAAGGATCGACAATAAATGAAAACAAATCAGATTAATTTAAACACATTTCCAAGAGTATTAGATCCTGTAAAGAGAGAAAATTAATACTTGATATTTGTAGAAGCTTTTTTTTTCGTCCGTTTTCGTCTTGGTTAAAACAATTGTGGTGGTGTTACCTGTTCCAAACGGTAGACATCAAGGAAATGGATCAAGACCTTAATACTCAAAGGTACACATGATGATTTGTTCCCAAGTCCGAGGATTTACTTCACAAAACAGATTAACTTTAGGACACAATGATGGCGAACAAAATAACATCAACATTGCGTACAGTACATATCTTGCTTTGAATCTTAACTCTTGTAATTTTTCGTAATGTTAGTGAATGAATTTGAGATTCTGGGCATATTTTCTTGTTTTTCTTTCTAATCAAGTGTAAAGGAAGATGTACTGTTTATTGATGGATTTGGTGATGTCTTAATAGTGTATTAGTGTGTTAATATTACACAGGTTTGGTATAGTGGTGACGGTAATGTAGTGTAGTAAGATTTTAACACATGGAGGTGAATTTGTCTTTATGTTGAGGATTTGTTAAAGGGAAGATCTGATGGACGGGGATAATTGTCTGGTTGTGATGGACACGGCTCACCTAACCTAACCCATTCTAACCTAACCCAACCCAACCTAACCCAACCCAACCTAACCTAACCCCTATATATGTGTGAGATACGGTTCTGATTCAAGAACAAGATGCACAAGTTCGAATCCAAATTGAGCTGTAGGGTTTGTTGACTAATTCGGGGCTTCACATTCATAAAACTCTCAAATGGGATACGACTAAACCCGAAGCCCCATCTTCCGTCGGTCGGTCGTCGGTGTCAGGTCAAAGGTCAGTTTGTAGTTCACCTCCTGTGATATGTGTCATTTATCGAAACGAAACATGAGGTTAACGTGAAAACAAAACCTCGAAGCAACATGTATAAACAGGGAAGAGTTTTCATCGGATTTTACGTCATGAAATTTTCCATCTAGAGAGAGAGAGAAAGAGAGAGAGAGAGAGAGAGAGAGAGAGAGAGAGAGAGAGAGAGAGAGAGAGAGAGAGAGAGAGAGAGAGAGAGAGAGAGAGATTGATTGATTGATTGATTGATTGATTGATTGATTCCGATGCTGAAATTACCACTAAAATTTTATACTGTAATTGAGATAAATGCAGATAAGGTTGGCGTATGGAATTATTGAAGAACGATCACAGAAATGTTTTACCTGTTTCCTGTGATGAGGCGTGGATAGTAGGTTTGTTTGTGGGTGTGGGGCGTGGATAGTAGGTTTGTTTGTGGGTGTGTGGCGTGGATAGTAGGTTTGTTTGTGGGTGTGGGGCGTGGATAGTAGGTTTGTTTTTGGGTGTGGGGCGTGGATAGTAGGTTTGTTTGTGGGTGTAGGGCGTGGATAGTAGGTTTGTTTGTGGGTGTGGGGCGTGGATAGTAGGTTTGTTTGTGGGTGTAGGGCGTGGATAGTAGGTTTGTTTGTGGGTGTAGGGTGTGGATAGTAGGTTTGTTTGTGGGTGTAGGGCGTGGATAGTAGGTTTGTTTATGGGTGTAGGGCGTGGATAGTAGGTTTGTTTGTGGGTGTAGAGCGTGGATAGTAGGTTTGTTTGTGGGTGTAGGGAGTGGATAGTAGGTATGTTTGAGGGTGTAGGGAATGGATAGTAGGTTTGTTTGTGGGTGTGGGGCGTGGATAGTAGGTTTGTTTGTGGGTGTAGGGTGATAGGTTTGTTTGTGGTGGGCGGATACAGGTGGTTTACTTTGTGGGTGTGGGGCGGGGATAGTAGGTTTGTTTGTGCGTAGGGGCGGATAGTAGGCCTGCTTTGTGGGTGGGGCGTGATAGTAGGTTTATTTAGGGTGGGTGATAGTAGGCATGTTTCAGGCGTGGGGCGATAGCAGGTTTGTTTGTGCGTAGGGCGGACAGCAGGTTTGCTTGTGTAGGGCGGATAGTAGGTTTGTTTGTGGGTGTGGGGCGTGGATAGTAGGTGTGTTTGTGGGGCATGGATGGTAGGTTTGTTTGTGGGTGTAGGGAGTGGATAGTAGGTTTCTTTGTGGGTGTAGGGCGTGGATAGTAGGTTTGTTTATGGGTTTGGGGCGTGGATAGTAGGTTTGTTTGTGGGTGTTGGGCGTGGATAGTAGGTTTGTTTGTGAGGGTAGGGCGTGGATAGTAGGTATGTATGTGGGTGTAGGCGTGGATAGGTTTGTAGGGGTGTAGGGAGTGGAGGTAGGTATGTATGTGGGTGTAGGCGGGGATAGTAGTTTGTTTGTGGGTGAAAGTGGGATAGGTATGTATGTGTGTAGGCGGATAGTAGTTTGTTTGCAGGTAGGGGAGGATAGTAGGTTTGTTTAGGTGTAGGGCAAGTGATAGTAGGTTTGTTTGTAAGTGTGGGAAGGTGGATAGTAGGTATGTATGGGTGTGAAGTGGAGGCAGGTTTGTTTCAGGTGTAGGGGAGGGATAGTAGGTATGGGGTGTAGGGCGGATAGTAGGTTTACTAGGTGTAGAAGGGATAGTAGGTTTGTTTGTGGGTGTGGGGCGTGGATAGTAGGTTTGTTTGTGGGTGTAGGGCATGGATAGTAGGTTTGTTTGTGGGTGTGGGGCATGGATAGTAGGTATGTTTGTGGGTGTAGGGCGTGGATAGTAGGTTTGTTTGTGGGTGTAGGGAGTGGATAGTAGGTATGTTTGTGGGTGTAGGGAGTGGATAGTAGGCTTGTTTGTGGGTATAGATACATACATAGTTAAGAGGAATAAATCAAAATGGGAAGAAGATTAAGATAAATAAACTGATGATTAATGGTACAGGTGAGTTAATAAAATAGATATAAATAGATAAATACAGTAGATAGATAGATAGATAGATAGATAGATAGATACAGTAGATAGATAGATAGATGTATGATTTTTATACCGCAAGAGTAACTAAATATTCCTGTACCTGTAATTTCTTTCAGTTACAAAATACACAGGATTATAAATATGAGTATGCACATCAGGTGTTGCAGTAAGTGGTAATATTTTGTAATACTCTTAAGTGATGAGGTAACAGAGGAAATAGACGGATACTAACGGAGAGTTTTTGTAGAATTAGACAGACATTCAGACAGTAAAACTTCTTCCGACAATACAAATTTTGACGGTGGAATTTATACACGAGAGTGTATGGATAATTATGATGAGCTGAATTATGACATCTACGTCTGATAATCAGTTGTTTAGAATGGATTATTATTATTTTTGTTGAGTTATTTAACAGTTTGAGAAAAGGTTTATTATGGTACTATGTCCTATTATCACACAAGGTCATAATTGAAGTAAAATAACCAATTATACTATATTATTTTAGACAATATTCCCTGGACATGCTGGATAATATACCATCTACTTAAGGAGGTGATGTAGGTAAGGTAGATTGATATTTTAACATTAATTTACTCAGTTTTTCTTAGTATCTGACTTTTTTTTTTAGTTTTTTATTCTGACAATTTATAATGCAAGCAGCATTCACATGTTGTCAACCGCCCTCAAGTGTACAAGAAGTTTGGACTGTAACTGTACCTTCAATAAGTGGCTGTAACTGCACCGTCAATAAGTGGCTGTAACTGTACCATCAATAAGTGGCTGTAACTGTACCGTCAATAAGTGGCTGTAACTGTACCGTCAATAAATGGCTGTAACTGTACCGTCAATAAGTGGCTCTGTATTCTGAACACGGGGATCTCTACAGTATAACCTACGAGTATAACTGTGGTGAAAGAACTGCTTCCCCGCATTATGTTGAGGAAGATTCGTATACAAACTTTTTGCCGTGACTTCGTAATAAAAAAAATCTTAGGGAAAATATATTGAATTTATTTTTAATGTTTATTTATTTATTGTTGTCGTTGGTGTTTGTTTTTTTACCGGGATGTGTGTTATGATGTTTGACTTAAATATATTCACGAAAATGGAGTCAAGACAAATGTTGGACACGTTTATGTGAAGTTACACAGTAAATGATGTTGTTTGTGTTGCTGTGTTATTTATTTATTGTGTTTCTTTATTCTTTTCTGTTTATTTTGTTTTATTTAGTTTTATTGTAGTAATTGTTATTCTTTTTTTTATTCTTACTTATTTTCATTTTACTGTTTATTCGTTTTCTTATTTTCATTTTATTGTTCAATAATTTTCCATTCATTCTTATTTATTTATCTCGTTGGTGTATTTTATTTATTTGCTATTCTCTTAGGTATTTCACATTTACATTAATTAATCTTCAAATCATTGGTTGCTATTTTAATCATACTAGTTTAATGTTCACCTCAGCGGTCAACTGGTTTATGTCTAAACAATGTCTACCACTGTTTTAGCCAGACTTAGTTATGAGACTTGTAATTCAGTATCCATTACGTACCGTTTATCAGTGTAATTTGTGGTAATGGACTGCCCAATGTAATTATATATATCGTCTTACTGAAAAAAATGAGGTGTAACCAAGATTAAGTTTTATAGAGTTTGTATTTAAGGATTATTCTCCTATACTTCTCTTAGATTCTGAATATATTTTTGTTTCATTATTTCAGTGTATTGTAATGTGTAGTTAGTTACACTATAGATATAAGTGATCCCTCGGTTAACGAAATTTCGGTTAACGAACTGCCTTCCATAAGAATCTTCAGTTCGGTTAACGAACAAAAATTCGGTTAACGAATTTCTTATGAACCGACCTCAACATGTTTTCGCTTGCAGTGGCCGGGCAACCAGCTTTAGTATCAGTCCGCCAATACATTAATCGGTTCTAGGGCTTAAATTCCTTACTATTTTAGTAAATATCAAGAAGTTTATACTATTCAATAATTTAAAAGTTTAATATTCAATTTTTTAGTCATTTTAACAATTATTGAACATAATTGAAGGTAAAGTGACTAGTTTAATGCGCGGCATCCAGCCTCTTAACACAGCAAACAGGCGTTAGTCTCTCTGTTTTCACTGGAGGTAACATCTTGCTTGAGACTCTCTTCAACTAAACGCTTTTTTTCTGTGTTTCCAAGCAAATTATTGGTCATTTTGAAATATATTTTACATAGTGACAATATATAATGCAGTGCAGTGTTGATTTAAAGAAAATAATCTTGAAATACACCAAGAGAACTAAAATTTTATGGGTGAACATTGACCCAGGTGCGGATCCTGGTTTACCAACACAGGTGTATCCGGCAGCAGTAGTAACAAAGGGGCTATATGGGCTCCGGCGGCCATGTCGTGACACCGGCCGGCAGAATCCCCAGGTGAAAAAGGGAAACAAGATGGCCGTCCCCCATTCTATATGTAAACAACTCGACCTAAAATGTTGTTTATTGGACATTTTTCTCATTAGGGAGTCGAACCCTGGTTTTGAGTTGGTGATCAGCTACCGTGGCTGACGGCCATCACCTGTGATTCAACTGGTAGAATTAAGTGTAATAATAATAATAATAATAATAATAATAATAATAATAATAATAATAATAATAATTAACGGTTTATTGAAAGAGCTTGGCAGCCAGAAGGCTGAAAATATACAGTTACATATTTGGGGAATGGGTTTCGTATTACAAATAATATACAAGTAACATAAGTGATACAAATAAGATATATAATATCTAGATGAGGAAAAGCTCAAACTACAGTGCATTTCAACATAGTGACAGTGCAAGAAGTAGTATTTACTGGGAGTGAATACATTGGTTTATTACAAGTTATTGATAATTTTTACAATGGGACTGGGCTGTTCTTATAGCGATCAGTTCGTGCACTTATGGGCTGGATGCGGTTGTGGTGTCAAACAGCAATTCTCGGGCTAGGGATCTCAGGTGGTAGTAGGAGCCGGTGTCGAGGATGGTGTAGAAGCTTCTTACCAAATTTGCAGATGAGGTCGTGGTGATGGTCAGTGAGAGTCGAAAGGGTCAGTGTGTTGAGCACTTCTTGATATGTGGAGTAGGAAGGGGAGAGAATAATCTTGCATGCCCTCTTTTGCACTGTTACTAGGTGGGCATCTTATCAAATGAACCCCTGTCCTAATGGGCCCTAGTCCTAATGGGCCCCAGTCCTATTGGGTCCCAGTTTTAATGGGCCCCAATTCTAATGGGTCACATTTCCAATGGTTCTCAGTCCTAATGAGCCCCAGTCCAAAGATACCACAGGCCTAATGGTTCCAGTCTTAATAGGCCTCAGTCCTAATGAGTCCCAATCCTGACGGCTCTCAAAACTAATGGGCCTCAGTCCTAATAGTTTAAGGTTGAGACCCATTAAGGCTGGCTTCTATTTACCTTACAAGCACTGTGTTCTACCGTGTCATCCCGTGTGTGTGTGTGATTTTCCGTGTCAGGTGGTATAATACGCAGGTGAATGGCTGCCAGGTTGGGTGGGTGAGGGTGGGCACCTTGATGCAGGGGAAGGTGAGTTCCTGATGCTGATTCACACCAGTGTCATGATGAGCTAATCTTATCACCTTATTAGTGTACGATGAGTGGGTGGGCGTGGTGTGGAGGGGTGGGGGCGCGTAAGGGGTGGGCAGTAAGGGGCGTGGTATATGGTGGGGGGAGGGTAAGGGGCGTGTAGGGGTAGCTAAGTGGGCCTGTTGAGTTGGGCAAGAGGGAGGCGTGGTGGGTGTAGGGGCGTGTATAGTAGGCGGGAAGTGGCGTGGCACTGTGATGGCGCGCGCCACTAATCACTCTGACCTTACTGAACACAACCCATTATACAGCATAATTAGTGTTGCTTCCATCAGCCTCACACAGTCAAACACACTATTTACATTTTCTCTTCACATATATTTTATTTTATTCGTTTCAAGTGGGACTCGAATTTCAGCCTTGGAGTCGAAGAGGAATTTTTTTAGGAGAAGTTGAAAAGAAATCGTGTTTAGTTGAAGACGAATCTCTCACACTCGAGTCCAAGATGTCCCCCTTGAGGACGGTGTTCGTGTAGCGTCGTCAAACTCGCTCTTGGTTTTTATTCAGCAGGAAGAGCTACACCCGCCACCTGGTGTTGGCCGCGTCTGGTGACCATCATATTAACAAGGCCGCTCTCTCGTGCCTTGTCCACACGCCACCCCCCCCCTCCATATTGTACCGTTTTGTCCTTTATTAACGGTGGTGTTACTACAGGCAGCGTGGTGTGGGGGGAGGGCTTCTGCTTCAGATTGTTCAGTCTTTGACGTGTAACACAAAACGTGAGATGTTGTGGTCCTTCACTACCTCACAACACACACACATCTCCTAGTTACCACATGCTGTTGGTATTAAAACTCCACCAATGAGTAAGCGTCGCTGTCTCGTCCTTTGCTCCGCCGACAGTTACAGTGTGTAGCTGTAGGACTCGCCGCCGTGTTTATGTTTCATGTAGCGACACTAAACTCCCGGAAATTTGTAGGTGTTAAGCTGGAGCGTTTGAGCTGTTGTTGTCGTCACCTTGTTGATGTTTTGTAGGTCCGTGTTGGCTGAGGATTGTTGTTGGTGTTTCTTAAGGCATTAATAAACTAGTCATGAGGTTCTATAGGAATTATATCCTGCTGTTTTTTTTCTTGTTCTTCTTATTGTTGTTGTTGTTCTTCAGTTGCATAATTCGAGTTGTGATTATCAGTAGAAGTTTGACGGGCTGGATTCTCTTATTGTTTCTTTAATTCATAAACAAGAACCGTAAACACAAGAGCAAAACAAAGACATAACAAATGAACTAAAAACAAATATATTGAAGGTTTAAATTTCTGGGATAGATTTAAATAGATCTTGGGTATATTTTCTCGTTCTTAGAGGTCAGGCCAGGTCAGGTCAGGTCAGGTCATGTCATGTTAGGTGTATCGAATACGCTAGCAGAGGTGGTCAGATGCCTTGGGAATATTGCAGAGTAATTGAGGTCAGGTCAGGTGGCCTCGATACCTGCTTCAAGGTGTAATAGAGGTGAAAAATAATGGGTTTCTTGATTGGATCTGGTTAAGTCAGGTCAGGTAAAGTCAGATACAGAGGCTGGGTGTATGACTGTGGGTTGATGGGTGTATGACTGTGGGTTGGTGGGTGTATGACTGTGGGTTGATGGGTGTATGACTGTGGGTTGGTGGGTGTATGACTGTGGGTTGATGGGTGTATGACTGTGGGTTGGTGGGTGTATGACTGTAGGTTGGTGGGTGTATGACTGTGGGTTGGTGGGTGTATGACTGTGGGTTGTTGGGTGTATGACTGTGGGTTGGTGGGTGTATGACTGTGGGTTGGTGGGTGTATGACTGTGGGTTGTGGGTGTATGACTGTGGGTTGGTGGGTGTATGACTGTGGGTGTATGACGGGTGTATGACTGACTGGGTTGGTGGGTGTATGACTGTGGGTTGGTGGGTGTATGACTGTGGGTTGGTGGTGTATGACTGTGGGTTGATGGGTGTATGACTGCGGGTTGGTGGGTGTATGACTGCGGGTTGGTGGGTGTATGACTGTGGGTTGGTGGGTGTATGACTGTGGGTTGGTGGTTGTATGACTGTGGGTTGGTGGGTGTATGACTGTGGGTTGGTGGGTGTATGACTGTAGGTTGATGGGTGTATGACTGGGTTGGTGGGTGTAACAGCTGTGGGTTTGGTTTGGTGTACTTGACTATTGGGTTGGTGGGTGTATGACTGTGGGTTGGTGGGTGTGTGACTGTGGTTGGTGGGTGTATGACGCTGTGGGTTGGTGGGTGTATGACTGTGGGTTGGTGGATGTATGACTGTGGGTTTGGTGGGTGTATGACTGTGGGTTGGTGGATGTGACTGTGGGTTTGGTGGGTGTGTGACTGTGGGTTGATGGGTGACTGTGGGTTGGTGGGTGTATGACTGTGGGTTGGTGGGTGACTATGGGTTGGTGGGTGTATGACTGACTGGGTTGGTGGGTGTATGACTGTGGGTTGGTGGGTGTATGACTGTGGGTTGGTGGGTGTATGACTGTGGGTTGATGGGTGTATGACTGTGGGTGTATGACTGTGGGTTGATGGGTGTATGACTGTGGGTTGGTGGGTGTATGACTGTGGGTTGTGGGTATGACTGTGGGTTGATGGGTGTATGACTGTGGGTTGATGGGTGTATGACTGTGGGTTGGTGGGTGTATGACTGTGGGTTGGTTGGTGGGTGTATGACTGTGGGTTGGTGGGTGTATGACAGTGGTGACAAGGATTATTTGAGCTTGACAAAATTTAGATAGATAGAAGCGTGGTTTAGTCTTGTTCAGTTTAGTTTAAATTGTGTTTAGGTTAGGTTGGGTCATGTCAGGTACAGAGTTTGGCCAGGGTCAGGTGGGGTTAGGTACAGAGGCTGGCCAGAGTCAGGCATAGAGACTTTCCAGGGTAGGGTCAGGCACAGAGGCTGGCCAGGGTAGGGACAGGTAGGGAGGCTGGCCAGGGTAGGATCAGGTAGGGAGGCTGGCCAGTGTAGGATCAGGTAGGGAGGCTGGCCAGGGTAGGGGCAGGCAGGGAGAGCCCGGGGGTAGCGGTAATGAGGGGAGGGGAGCCGGGGTCATATTGATCATGAGGGCGAGGCAAGGCGCGCCGCCATCGCTGTCCCACGCCACCCTCCCCCTGCCCACCACGCCCCCTCCTGCCCGCTCCCGACACCACGCCCCCTTCTGCCTACTACCACGCCACGCCTCCTCCTGTCTACTACTACAACACCACGCCCCCTTCTGGCTACTACCACGCCACGCCTCCTCCTGTCTACTACTACAACACCACGCCCCCATCTGCATACTTCAACACAACGACTCCTCCTGCCTACTACAACACCACGCCTCCTTCTGCCTACTAACACGCCACGACTCCTCCTGCCTACTACAACACCACGCCTCCTCCTGACTACTACAACACCACGCCTCCTCCTGTCTACTACAACACCACGCCTCCTCACCTACTACTTTCCTCTCAGACATCTTGCCCTCTAATGCCCACTCTCCTTTTGACACTCCCCCTCCCCTCCTTCTGTGACGCAACCCTCCCCCTTCCAGAACACATCTCTCCCTCTTTCCCTCCCATGATAATCCCCTCCCTTTCTCCCTTACAGGATACAATCGCTCCCTTCCCCCTCTCCCCTCCCCTCTCTTTTCCCCCACCACAATCCTTTTCAGCGTAATAAATTGGGGAAATCCTACCAGCTTCAGTTCCTTCACGTTTTAATTCCCTAGACTCTGATTCTCAAAGGCCCTCCCGCCGAAATATCCTCCCCTCTTAAGTGAAGAATTTAGGATGCGTCTATTTGGTCCTCTACAGCATACTACAGAAGGATGGCGGTCAAAATGGCGTCGAAACTACACCGAGACTTTTTTTTAATGACTTGGATGTGTGTTTTATTTATTTATTTTTCCTCCTAAGTTACGAGGGAAAAAAATTGATGGACGATTGTTTGAGGATTTTGGTGTTTTATGGTGGAATTTTTTTTTTGTTCATCAGTTGGTGGATATATAATTCAACCGGTCGAGTTATTACTTAAGACACGGTGCATCGTAACTCACCTTCACCTGTCCCCACGGTAGCCACTAATCACCCTCCGCCCGCTACACCTGAACGGCCAGCCATCCACTTACTGCCAATGTTCTCAAAGATTTGTACTCCGAAAAAATTTCCTCTCGATCGTCTGTTTATGGTAAGAACGACGGTGCCATCTTACTGTGAGAGTGCCACCTGTTGTCTTACGATCGCTGAGGTGAGGCACTGTAATGCTGCCTCAAGCTTCCAGTTGGAAATTTGTCTTACGAGAGTTACTGAAACCAGCTCTATTGGTTTAAAATAACTTAAGATTGAATGAGTTTGTGATTAGTGTAGTGTGTGTAAAGTTCCATTAGGTTGACCTCGCTGATCTCCCGGGCCGTATTGGCAGTCTAATCTGAATTCAGGGTTCGACCCCCACTAGTAGAGGGTCCAGGTGGGATATTTCAGGATGAGTTGTTGACATGTAGGATGGGGGGGCCGCCATCTTGTTTACCTTTTGCTGGGAGATTCTGACGGCCGGTGTCACGACATGGCCGCCTAAGCCTACCAACACTGTGTTACGTGGCCCTGGGTGTGTTGAGTATATGTGGAGGGTGTTTAGCGGAGGTGTTGATGTGTACTCCACCAATGTGTGTTATACCTGTTTCAACTACACTGCTTAGAAATACACCCCTACACCTGTCACTCCCCCTACACCTGTCACACCCCCTATACCTGTCACTCCCCCTACACCTGTCACACCCCCTACACCTGTCACACCCCCTACACCTCTCACACCTCCTATACCTGTCACTCCCCCTATACCTGTCACTCCCCCTATACCTGTCACTCCCCCTACACCTGTCACTCCCCTTACACCTGTCACTCCCCCTACACCTGTCACTCTCCCTACACCTGTCACTCCCGCTACACCTGTCTCTCCCCCTACACCTGTCACTCCCCTTACACCTGTCACTGGTTCTCACTCCTTGGAACTACCCCGCCTGTCTCACCTGTATACTCGCTGCAGTGTCACCTGTTAAATGACGCTAATTACAGGTGATCTACTCAACACCAACACATACTGTCATAAACAAACTCTACCGTGATATAGTTCAGGTTAACATGTATACAATACTAATAAATTGATATATAGGAAGTTATAGTGTAATTATATCCCTTATTAATAAATCCTATAATTCATAATGTTTATGAAAATATTGTGTTATCTATAGTTATCTTCTGTATTGACACTTATCTCGTTATCACCTGCTAGTTTTTTCGTTATCAGTTATTAATCTTTTGTTTATATGCCTTGTTTATCTTATTGTGGTTTGTTTATTCCCGTGTTTGTGTTTAGTCTCTGCCGCTTGGGTTTTCTTTGTATTTTTGTCGTTATCGTATTTTTTCTTTCGTTATTTGTTGTTATTCTTCTCTCTCTCTCTCTCTCTCTCTCTCTCTCTCTCTACTTTGTCTTCCTCTCATCATTTTTCTTCGTTATTTTTCGGTCCTGTGTTTCCTCTTTCGTTATTCTCCTTCTCTCTCACCTCCTCCTCCTCCTCCTACATTTCTCAGTCTTATTATTAACCTCC
Source organism: Homarus americanus (assembly GCF_018991925.1). Taxonomy (NCBI): domain Eukaryota; kingdom Metazoa; phylum Arthropoda; class Malacostraca; order Decapoda; family Nephropidae; genus Homarus; species Homarus americanus. The sequence continues at coordinate 3,075 of NW_024735297.1, read as the reverse complement.
TCCTTCTATTGTAAACTATCTCTAAGGCTACTGTTATCATCGTCCTGTAAACTATCTCTAAGACTACTGTTATCATCGGCCTGTAAACTATCTCTAAGGCTGCTGTTATCATCGTCCTGTAAACTATCTCTAAGGCTACTGTTATCGTCGTCCTGTAAACTATCTCTAAGGCTACTGTTATCATCGTCCTGTAAACTATCTCTAAGGCTACTGTTATCATCGTCCTGTAAACTATCTCTAAGGCTACTGTTATCATCGTCCTGTAAACTATCTCTAAGGCTACTGTTATCATCGTCCTGTAAACTATCTCACACATTTCGTTATCATCGTCCTGTAAACTATCTCTAAGGCCATTGTTACCATCGTCCTGTAACCATTCTAAGGCTACTGCTATCATCGTCCTGTAAACCATCCTAAGGCTACTGTTATCATACCGTCCTGTAAACCATCTCTAAGGCTACTGTTATCATCGTCCTGTAACCATCTCTAAGGCTACCGTTAATAATCGTCCTGTAAACTCATCTCTAAGGCTACTGTCATCATCGTCCCAGAACCATCTCTTAGGCTACTGTTATCATCGTCCTGTAAACTATCTCTACGGCTACTGTTATCATCGTCCTGTAAACCATCTCTAAGGCTACTGTTATCATCGTCCTGTAAATCCATCTCTAAGGCTACCGTCATCATCGTCCTGTAAACTATCTCTAAGGCTACTGTTATCATCGTCCTGTAAACTATCTCTAAGGCTACTGTTATCATCGTCCTGTAAACTATCTTTAAGGCTACTGTTATCATCGTCCTGTAAACTATCTCTAAGGCTACTGTTATCATCGTCCTGTAAACTATCTCTAAGGCTACTGTTATCATCGTCCTGTAAACTATCTTTAAGGCTACTGTTATCATCGTCCTGTAAACTATCTTTAAGGCTACTGTTATCATCGTCCTGTAAACTATCTCTAAGGCTACTGTTATCATCGTCCTGTAAACTATCTCTAAGGCTACTGTTATCATCGTCCTGTAAACTATCTTTAAGGCTACTGTTATCATCGTCCTGTAAACTATCTCTAAGGCTACTGTTATCATCGTCCTGTAACCATTTCTAAGGCTACTGTTATCATCGTCCTGTAAACCATCTCTTGCTGCTACTGTTATCATCGTCCTGTAAACTATCTCTAAGGCTACTGTTATCGTCCTGTAAACTATCTCTAAGGCTACTGTTAATACCGTCCTGTAAACTATCTCTAAGGCTACTGTCATCATCGTCCTGTAAACTATCTCTTCTAAGGCTACTGTCATCATCGTCCTGTAAACTATCTCTGCCACTGTTATCATAGTCCTGTAAACCATCTCAAGGCTACTATCATCGTCCCAAACTATCTATATAAGGCTACTGTTATCATCGTCCCGTAAACTATCTCTAAGACTACTGTTATCATCGTCCTGTAAACTATCTTTAAGGCTACTGTTATCATCACCCTGTAAACTATCTCTAAGGCTACTGTTATCATCGTCCTGTAAACTATCTCTAAGGCTACTGTTATCATCGTCCCGTAAACCATCTATAAGGCCACTGTTATCATCGTCCTGTAAACCATCTCTAAAGGCTACTGTTATCATCGTCCTGTAAACTATCTCAAGGCCACTGTTATCAATGTCCTGTAAACCATCTCTACACATTGTTATCATCGTCCTGTAAACTATCTCTCTACATACTGTTATCATCGTCCTGTAAACATTCTAAGGCTACAGTCGTTTATCATCGTCCTGTAAACTATCTCTAAGGCTACTGTTATCATCGTCCTGTAAACTATCTCTAAGGCTTACTGTTATCATCGTCCTGTAAACTATCTCTGGCGCTACTGTTATCACTGTCCTGTAAACTATCTCTAAGGCTACTGTTATCATCGTCCTGTAACCATCTCTACAGTTACCGTTATCATCGTCCTGTAAACCATCTCTACAAGGCTACTGTCACTACCGTCCTGTAACCATCTATATATTACTGTTATCATCGTCCTGTAAACTATCTCAAGGGCTACTGTTATCATCGTCCTGTAAACTATCTCTAAGCTACTGTTATCATCGTCCTGTAAACTATCTCTAAGGCTACTGTTATCATCGTCCTGTAAACTATCTCTCAAGGCTACTGTTATCATCGTCCCGTAAACCATCTCTACACTGTTATCATCGTCCTGTAAACTATCTCTCTAAGGCCACTTCGTTATCATCGTCCTGTAAACTATCTCTAAGGCTACTGTTATAATCACCCTGTAAACTATCTCTAAGGCTACTGTTATAATCACCCTGTAAACTATCTCTAAGGCTACTGTTATCATCGTCCTGTAAACTATCTCTAAGGCTAATGTTATCATCGTCCTGTAAACTATCTCTAAGGCTACTGTTATCATCGTCCTGTAAACTATCTCTAAGGCTACTGTTATCATCGTCCTGTAAACTATCTCTAAGGCTACTGTTATCATCGTCCTGTAAACTATCTCTAAGGCTACTGTTATCATCGTCCTGTAAACTATCTCTAAGGCTACTGTTATCATCGTCCTGTAAACTATCTCTAAGGCTACTGTTATCATCGTCCTGTAAACTATCTCTAAGGCTACTGTTATCATCGTCCTGTAAACTATCTCTAAGGCTACTGTTATCATCGTCCTGTAAACTATCTCTAAGGCTACTGTTATCATCGTCCTGTAAACTATCTCTAAGGCTACTGTTATCATCGTCCTGTAAACTATCTCTAAGGCTACTGTTATCATCGTCCTGTAAACTATCTCTAAGGCTACTGTTATCATCGTCCTGTAAACTATCTCTAAGGCTACTGTTATCATCGTCCTGTAAACTATCTATAAGGCTACTGTTATCATCGTCCTGTAAACTATATCTAAGGCTACTGTCATCATCGTCCTGTAAACTATCTCTAAGGCTACTGTTTTCATCGTCCTGTAAACTATCTCTAAGGCTACTATCATCATCGTCCTGTAAACTATCTCTAAGGCTACTGTTTTCATCGTCCTGTAAACTATATCTAAGGCTACTGTCATCATCGTCCTGTAAACTATCTCT
>NW_024735296.1:0-41070 GCF_018991925.1 Homarus americanus | reverse complement strand
CCCTGACACTCCAGGTACACCTCTGACACTCCCAGGTACACCTCTGACACTCCCAGGTACTCTTCTGACACTCCCTGGTACACCTCATACACTCCAGGTACACCTCAGACACTCCAGGTACACCTCGGCCTCCCAGGTACACCTCTGACACTCCCAGGTACTCTTCTGACACTCCTGGTACACCTCCATACACTTCAGGTACACCTCTGACCTCCCAGTATACTTCTGACACTCCCAGGTACACCTCTGACACTCAGGTACTCCTCTGACACTCCCAGGTACACCTCTGACACTCCCAGGTACACCTCAGCCTCCAGGTACTCTTCTGACACTCCCAGGTACACACCTGACACTCCCAGGTACACCTCAGACACTCCCAGGTACACCTCAGACACTCCCAGGTACACCTCTGACCTCCCAGGTACCTCTGACCTCCCAGGTACTCTCTGACACTCCCAGGTACACCTCTGACACTCCTGGTACACCCCTGACACTCCCAGGTACACCTCTGACACTCCCAGGTACACCTCCGAGCACTCCCAGGTACACCTCAGACACTCCTACACCTCAGACCTCCCAGGTACACCTCAGACCTCCCAGGTGCCTCCTGACCTCCAGGTTACACCTCTGACCTCCCAGGTCACACCTCCTGACCTCCCAGGTACACCTCTGACACTCCCAGGTACACCTCAGACACTTCCAGGTACACCTCTGACACTCCAGGTACACCTCTGATACTCCCAGGTACACCTCTGACACTCCCAGTTACACCTCAGACACTCCCAGGTACACCTCTGACACTCCAGGTACACCTCCGATACTCCCAGGTACACCTCTGGCTCTCCTCAGGTACCATCAGACACTCCCAGGTACACCTTGGCCTCCCAGGTACACCCTGACACTCCAGGTGCTCCTCAGACCTCCCAGGTACACCCCTGACACTCCCAGGTACCTCTGACACTCCCAGGTACTCACTGATGCTCCCAGGACACACTGCTGACCTGCCAGGTACACCGCTGAGCACTCCATGTACACCTCAGACACTTCCAGGTACACCTCAGACACTCCCAGGTACACCTCTGATACTCCCAGGTACACCTCTGACACTCCCACTTACACCTCAGACACTCCCAGGGTAACCTCTCACACTCCCAGGTACACCTCTCCGATACGCCCAGGTACACCTCTGGCTCTCTCAAGGAATAAATCAGACACTCCCAAATACACTTTGACTCTCCCAGGTACACCTCCGACACTCCCAGGTACACCTCCGACACTCCCAGGTACACCCCTGACACTCCCCGGTACTCCTCAGACACTCCCTGGTACACCCCTGAGCCTCCCAGGTACACCTCTGACCTCCCAGGTACTCACTGATAATCCAGGTACTCTTTCACACTCCCAGGTACACCTCTGACCTCCCAGGTACACCCCTGACACTCCAGGTACTCCTCTGACACTCCTGGTACACCCCTGACACTCCCAGGTACACCTCCTGACCTCCCAGGTACTCCACTGACCTCCCAGGTACAGCTCCTGACACTCCTGGTGCTTCTCTGACACTCCCAGGTACACCTCCATACTCCCAGGTACACCTCTGACACTCCCAGGTACCCCTCTGACCTCCCAGGTCACTCCTGACCCCCTGGTACACACCTGACACTCCCAGGTACACCTCATACACTTGCCAGTTACACCTCAGACACTCCCAGGTACACCTCTGACCTCCCAGGTACACCTCTGCCTCCCAGGTACTCCTCTGACCTCCCAGGTACTCCTCTGACACTCTCTGGTACACACCTCGACACTCCCAGGTACACCACTGACCTCCAGTGCACCTCAGACACTCCCATGGCACCTCAGACACCCCCAGGTGCACCTCTGACCTCCCAGGTACACCTCTGACACTCCCAGGCAAACCTCTGACACTCCCAGGTACCTCTGACACTCCCAGGTACACCTCTGACACTCCCAAGTACACCTTTGACACTGCCAGGTACACCTCTGACACTTCCAGGTACACCTCTGACACTCCCAGGTACACCTCTGACGCCTCCCAGGTGCCCCTCAGTGCTACCAGGTACACCCTGACACTCGCAGGTACACCTCTGACACTCCCAGGGACACCTCTGACTTTCCCAGGTACTCCTCTGACACTCCCAGGTACACAACTGACACTCCCAGGTACACCTCACTTACACTCCCAGGTACACCTCTGACACTCCCAGGTACACCCTGACGCTCCCAGGTACACCTCTGACACTCCCAGCACCTCAGACACTCCCAGGTACACCTCTGACACTCCCAGGTACACCCCTGACACTCCCAGGTACACCCCTGACACTCCCGAGCCACTCCGACACTCCCAGGTACACCTCAGACACTCCCAGGTACACCTCTGACACTGCCAGGTACATCTCTGACACTGCCAGGTACACCTCTGACACTCCCAGGTACACCTCCGATACTCCCAGGTACACCTCTGACACTCCCAGGTACACCTCTGACACTCCCAGGTACTCTTCTGACACTCCCTGGTACACACCTGACACTCCCAGGTACACCTCATACACTTCCAGGTACACCTCAGACACTCCCAGGTACACCTCTGACACTCCCAGGTACACCTCTGACACTCCCAGGTACTCCTCTGACACTCCCGGGTACTCCTCTGACACTCCCTGGTACACATCTGACACTCCCAGGTACACCTCTGACCCAGACTCCCAGGTACAACTCTGACACTCCCAGGTACACCACAGACACTACTAAGTACACCTCAGACACTCCCAGGTACACCTCAGACACTCCCAGGTGCACCTCTGACACTCCCAGGTACACCTCTGACACTCCCAGGTACACCTCTGACACTCCCAGGTACACCTCTGACACTCCCAGGTACACCTCAGACACTCCCAGTTACACCTCCGACACTCCCAGGTGCCTCTCACCAGGTACACCTCTGACACTCCCAGGTACACCTCTGACACTCCCAGGTACACCTCTGACACTCCCAGGTACACCTCAGACCTCCCAGTTACATCTCCGACACTCCCAGGTGCACCTCTGACACTCCCAGGTACACCTCTGACACTCCCAGGTACACCTCTGGCCTCCCAGGTACACCTCCGACACACCCAGTTACACCTCCGACACTCCCAGTTACACCCCTGACACTCCTAGGTACAGCCCTGACACTCTCAGGTACACCCCTGACATTCCCAGGTACACCTCTGACACCCAGGTACACCTCTGACCCTCCCAGGTACACCTCTGATACTCCCAGGTACACCTCTGACCTCCCGCCACCTCAGACACTCCCAGGTACACCTCTGACACTCCCAGGTACACCTCCGATGCGCCCAGGTACACCTCTGGCTCTCAGGAATACATCAGACACTCCCAAATACACCTCTGACCTCCCGGAACACTGACACTCAAGGTGCTCCTCAGACACTCCCTGGTACACCCCTGACACTCCCAGGTACACCTCGGCCTCCCAGGCACTCCACTGATGCTCCCAGGTACACCTCTGACACTCACAGGTACACCTCTGACACTCCCAGGAACACCTCCGACACACCCAGTTACACCTCCGACACTCCCAGTTACACCCCTGACACTCCTAAGTACACCCCTGACACTCTCAGGTACACCCCTGACATTCCCAGGTACACCTCTGACACTCCCAGGTACACCTCTGACACTCCCAGGTACACCTCTGATACTCCCAGGTACACCTCTGACACTCCCACTTACACCTCAGACACTCCCAGGTACACCTCTCACACTCCCAGGTACACCTCAGATACTCCCAGGTACCTCCGATACTCCCAGGTACACTCCACACTCCCAGGTCACCTCCGACACTCCCAGGACACCCCTGACACTCAAGGGTGCTCCTCAGACACTCCCTGGTACACCCCTGACACTCCCAGGTACACCTCTGACCTCCCAGGTACTCCACTGATACTCCCAGGTACTCCTCTGACCTCCTGGTGCTTCTCTGACACTCCCAGGTACACCTCTGACACTCCGAGGTACCTCTGGCCTCCCAGTTACACCTTGACACTCCCAGGTACACCTCCGATGCTCCCAGGTACACCTTTGACACTCCCAGGTACACCCAAGACACTCCCAGGTACTCCTCTGACCTCCTGGTACACCTCTGACACTCCCAGGTCCTCCACCCACACTCACAGTGCCTGCTCTGACCTCCCTGGTACTTCTCTGACACTCCCAGGTACACCTCAGACACTCCCAGGTACACCTCAGATACTCCCAGGTGCACCTCTGACACTCCCAGGTACACCTCTGATACTCCCAGGTATACCTCTGACACTCCCAGGTACACTGCTGACACTCCCAGGTACACTGCTGACCCTGCCAGGTACACATGACACTCCATGTACACCTCAACACTTCCAGCTACCTCAGACACTCCCAGGTACACCTCTGATACTCCCAGGTACACCTCCGACACTCCCAGGTACACCTCCGACACTCCCAGGTACACCCCTGACCCTCCCGGTACTCCTCAGACACTCCCTGATACACCCCTGAGCCTCCCAGGTACACCTCTGACACTCCCAGGTACTCCACTGATAATCCCAGGTACTCTTCTCCTCCCAGTGCACCTCTGACACTCCCAGGTACACCCCTGACACTCCCAGTGCTCCTCTGACACTCCCTGGTACACCCCTGACACTCCCAGGTACACCTCTGACACTCCCAGGTACTCCACTGACCTCCCAGGTACAGCTCTGACACTCCCTAGTCTTCTCCTGACACTCCCAGGTACACCTCCGATACTCAGGTACACCTCTGACACTCCCAGGTACCCCTCTGACACTCCCAGGTAATCCTCTGACACTCCGGTACACACCCTGACCTCCCAGGTACACCTCATACACTTGCCAGTTACACCTCAGACACTCCCAGGTACACCTCTGACACTCCCAGGTACCTCTGACCTCCCAGGTACTCCTCTGACACTCCCAGGTACTCCTCTGACACTCTCTGGTACACCCTGACCTCCCAGGTACACCACTGACACTCAGGTACACCTCAGACACTCCCAGGTACACCTCAGACACCCCAGGTGCACCTCTGACACTCCCAGGTACACCTCTGACACTCCCAGGCAAACCTCTGGGCCTCCCGGTACACCTCTGACACTCCCAGGTACACCTCCTGACCTCCCAAGTACACCTCTGACACTCCCAGGTACACCTCTGACACTCCAGGTACACCTCAGAGCCTCCCAGGTACACCTCCTGGCCTCCCAGGTTGCCCCTCGATACACCAGGTACCCTGACACTTGCAGGTACACCTCTGACACTCCCAGGGACACCTCTGGCTTTCCCAAGTACCTCCCTCAGACTCCTGGTACACAGCTGCACTCCCAGGTACCTCATACACTCCCAGGTACACCTCACGGCCTCCCAGGTACACCCCTGAGCCTCCCAGTTACACCTCTGATACTCCCAGGTACAGCTCAGACACTCCCAGGTACACCTCTGGCCTCCCAGGTACACCCCTGACACTCCCAGGTACACCCTGACCTCCCAGACCCTCCGGCTCAGGTACACCTCACAGCACTCAGGTACACCTCTGACTGCCAGGTGCATCTCTGACACTGCCAGGTACACCTCTGACACTCCTAGGTCACACCTCCAGAAACTCCCAGGTACACCTCTGACACTCCCTAGGTACACCTCTGACACTCCCAGGTACTCTTCTGATACTCCTGGTACACACCTGACCTCCCAGGTACACCTCATACACTTCAGGTACACCTCAGACACTTCCAGGTCACCTCTGACACTCCCAGGTACACCTCTGACCTCCCAGGTACTCCTCTGACACCTCCCGGGTACTGCTCTGACACTCCCTGGTCACATCTGACCTCCCAGGTACACCACTGACCTCCCAGGTACAACTCTGACCTCCCAGGTACACCACAGACACTACTAAGTGCACTTCAGACCTCCCAGGTACACCTCAGACACTCCCAGGTGCCTCTGGCCTCCCAGGTACACCTCTGACACTCCCAGGTACACCTCTGACACTCCCAGGTACACCTCAGACACTCCCAGTTACACCTCCGACACTCCCAGGAACACCCCTGACACTCAAAGGTACTCCTCAGACACTCCCTGGTACACCCCTGACACTCCCAGGTACACCTCTGACACTCCCAGGTACTCCACTGATGCTCCCAGGTGCTCCTCTGACACTCCCTGGTACTTCTCTCTGACACTCCCAGGTACACCTCTGACACTCCGAGGTACACCTCCCTCCCAGGTACACCTCTGACACTCCCAGGTACACCTCTGATACTCCCAGGTCACCTCTGACCTCCCACTTACACCTCAGACACTCCCAGGTACACTTCTCACTCCCAGGTACACCTCAGATACTCCCAGGTACACCTCGTGCTCCCAGGTACCTCCGACCTCCCAGTGCCTCCGACACTCCCAGGAACACTGACACTCAGTGCTCCTCAGACACTCCTGGTACACTGACACTCCCAGGTACACCTCCTGACACTCCCAGGTACTCCACTGATACTCCCAGGTACTCCTCTGACCTCCCTGGTACTTCTCTGACACTCCCAGGTACACCTCTGCCTCCGAGGTACACCTCTGACACTCCCAGGTTACACCTTTGACACTCCCAGGTACACCTCCGATGCTCCCAGGTACACCTTTGACACTCCCAGGTACCCAAGACACTCCCAGGTACTCCTCTGACCTCCCTGGTACCTCCTGACCTCCCAGGTACTCACTGACACTCACAGGTACTGCTCTGACACTCCTGGTGCTTCTGACCTCCCAGGTACACCTCAGACACTCCCAGGTACACCTCAGATCACTCCCAGGTGCACCTCTGACACTCCCAGGTACACCTCTGATACTCCCAGGTATATCTGACACTCCCAGTTCACTGCTGACACTCCCAGGTACACTGCTGACCCTGCCAGGTACACCGCTTGACCTCCATGTACCTCCACACACCCTTCCAGGTACACCTCAGACACTCCCAGGTACACCTCTGATGCTCCCAGGTCACCTCCGACACTCCCAGGTACACCTCCGACACTCCCAGGTACACCCCTGACACTCCCAGGTACTCCTCAGACCTCCCTGGTACACCCCTGACACTCCCAGGTACACCTCTGACACTCCCAGGTACTCCACTGATAATCCCAGGTACTCTTCTCACACTCCCAGGTACACCTCTGACACTCCCAGGTACACCGTGACCTCCCGGTACTCCTCTGACCTCCCTGGTACACCCCTGACACTCCCAGGTACACCTCTGACCTCCCAGGTACTCCACTGACACTCCCAGTGCAGCTCTGACCTCCCTGGTGCTTCTCTGACCTCCCAGGTACACCTCCGGCCTCCCAGGTACCTCCTGACACTCCCAGGCACCCTCTGGCCTCCCAGGTACTCCTCTGAGCCTCCTGGTACACACCTGACACTCCCAGGTGCACCACTGACACCTCCAGGTACACCTCAGACACTCCCAGGTACACCTCAGACACCCCAGGTGCACCTCCTGACACTCCCAGGTACACCTCTGACACTCCCAGGCAAACCTCTGACACTCCCAGGTACACCTCTGACACTCCCAGGTACACCTCTGACCTCCCAAGTACACCTTTGACACTGCCAGGTACACTCTGACACTTCCAGGTACACCTCTGACACTCCCAGGTACCTCTGACCCCTCCCAGGTACCCCTCCGATGCTACCAGGTACACCCTGACACTCAGGTACACCTCTGACCTCCCATGAGACACCTCTGACTTTCCCAAGTTGCTCCTCTGCCTCCCTGGTACCCACAACTGACACTCCCAGGTACACCTCATACACTCCCAGGTACACCTCTGACACTCCCAGGTACACCCTGGCCTCCCAGGTACACCTCTGATGCTCCCAGGTGCAGCTCAGACACTCCCAGGTACACCTCTGACACTCCCAGGTACACCCCTGACCTCCCAGGTACACTGACACTCAGGAAACCCTCCGACACTCCCAGGTACACCTCAGACACTCCCAGGTACACCTCTGACACTGCCAGGTACACTCTCTGGACACTGCCAGGTACACCTCTGACCTCCCAGGTACACCTCCAGGCTCCCAGGTACACCTCTGACCTCCTAGGTACACCTCTGACACTCCCAGGTACTCTTCTGATGCTCCCTGGTACACACCTGACCTCCCAGGTACACCTCATACACTTCAGGTACACCTCAGACACTCCCAGGTCACCTCCTGACCTCCCAGGAACACCTCTGACACTCCCAGGTACTCCTCTGACACTCCCGGGTGCTGCTCTGACACTCCTGGTACACATCTGGCCTCCCAGGTACACCACTGACACTCCCAGGTACAACTCTGACACTCCCAGGTACACCACAGACACTACTAAGTACACCTCAGACACTCCCAGGCCTCAGACACTCCCAGGTGCACCTCTGACACTCCAGGTACACCTGACACTCCCAGGTACACCTCTGACCTCCCAGGTACACCTCAGACACTCCCAGTTACACCTCCGACTCCCAGGTGCACCTCTGACACTCGCAGGTACACCTCACAGCCTCCCAGGTACACCTCTGACACTCCCAGGTACACCTCTGACCTCCCAGGTACACCTCAGACACTCCCAGTTACATCTCCGACACTCCCAGGTGCACCTCCCAGTTCTCAGATACACCTCTGACACTCCCAGGTACACCTCTGACCTCCCAGGTACACCTCCGACACCCAGTTACACCTCCGGCCTCCCAGTTACACCCCTGACACTCCTAGGTACAGCCCTGACACTCGGTACACCCCTGACATTCCCAGGTACACCTGACACTTCAGGTACACCTCTGACCTCCCAGGTACACCTCTCATCTCCCAGGTACACCTCTGACCTCCACTTCACCTCAGACACTCCCAGGTACACCTCTGACCTCCAGGTACACCTCCGATGCGCAGGTACACCTCTGGCCTCTCAGGAGCCATCAGACACTCCCAAATACACCTTTGACCTCCCGGAACACCCCTGGCACTCAAGGTGCTCCTCAGGCACTCCTGGTACACCCCTGACCTCCCAGGTGCACCTCTGACACTCCCAGGCACTCCACTGATACTCCCAGGTACCTCTGACACTCACAGGTACACCTCTGACACTCCCAGGAACACCTCCGACACCCAGTTACACCTCCGACACTCCAGTTACACCCCTGACACTCCTAAGTACACCCCTGACACTCTCAGGTACACCTGACATTCCCAGATACACCTCTGACACTCCCAGTGCACCTCTGACACTCCCAGGTACACCTCTGATACTCCCAGGTACACCTCTGACACTCCCTTACACCTCAGACACTCCCAGGTACACTTCTCACACTCCCAGGTACACCTCAGATGCTCCCAGGTCACCTCCGATACTCCCAGGTACCCTCCAACACTCCCAGGTACACCTCCGACCTCCCAGGAACACCCCTGACACTCAAGGTGCTCCTCAGACCTCCTGGTACACCCCTGACACTCCCAGGTACACCTCTGACACTCCCAGGTACACCCTGATGCTCCCAGGTACACCTCTGACCTCCCACTTACACCTCAGACACTCCCAGGTACACTTCTCACTCTCCCAGGTACACCTCAGACACTCAGGTACACCTCCGACACTCCAGGTACACCTCCGACACTCCCAGGTACACCCTGACCTCCTGGTACTCCTCAGACACTCCTGGTACACCCCTGACACTCCCAGGCCTCTGACACTCCCAGGTACTCCACTGATAATCCAGGTACTCCTCTCCACCTCCCAGGTACACCTCTGACCTCCCAGGTACACCCTGACACTCCCAGGTGCTCCTCTGACACTCCCTGGTACACCCTGACACTCCCAGGTACACCTCTGACACTCCCAGGTACTCCCACTGACACTCCAGGTACAGCTCTGACACTCACTGGTACTTCTCTGACACTCCCAGGTACACCTCCGATACTCCCAGGTACACCTCTGACCCTCCCAGGTACCCCTCTGACACTCCCAGGTACTCCTCTGCCTCCCTGGTACACACCTGATACTCCCAGGTACACCTCGCACACTCGCCAGTTACACCTCAGACACTCCCAGGTACACCTCGACACTCCCAGGTACACCTCTGATACTCGCAGGTGCTCCTCTGACACTCCCAGGAACTCCTCTGACACTCTCTGGTACACACCTGACACTCCCAGGTACACCACTGACACTCCAGGTGCACCTCAGACACTCCCAGGTACACCTCAGACACCCCAGGTGCACCTCTGACACTCCCAGGTACACCTCTGACACTCCCAGCAAACCTCTGACACTCCCAGGTACACCCTCTGACCTCCCAGGTACACCTCTGACACTCCCAGGTACACCTCTGACCTCCCAAGTTACACCTTTGACACTGCCAGGTACACCTCTGACACTTCAGGTACACCTCTGACACTCCCAGGTACACCTCTGACACTCCCAGGTGCCCCTCCGTGCTACCAGGTACACCCCTGACACTCGGAGGTACCTCTGACACTCCCAGGACACCTCTGACTTTCCCAAGTGCTCCTCTGACACTCCTGGTGCCTGGCCACCTCCCAGGTACACCTCACACACTCCCAGGTACACCTCTGACACTCCCAGGTACACCTGACACTCCCAGGTACACCTCTGACACTCCCAGGTACACCTCAGACACTCCCAGGTACACCTCTGACACTCCCAGGTACACCCCTGACACTCCCAGGTACACCCCTGACACTCCCAGAACCCTCCGACACTCCCAGGTACACCTCAGACACTCCCAGGTTCACCTCTGACACTGTCAGGTACATCTCTGACACTGCCAGGTACACCTCTGACACTCCAGGTACACCTCCGATACTCCCAGGTACACCTCTCTGACCTCCCAGGTACACCTCCTGACACTCCCAGGTACTCTTCTGGCCTCCCCTGGTACACACCTGACACTCCCAGGTACACCTCATACACTTCCAGGTACACCTCCGACACTCCCAGGTACACCTCAGACACTCCCAGGTACACCTCTGACACTGTCAGGTACATCTCTGACACTGCCAGGTACACCTCTGACACTCCCAGGTAACCTCCGATACTCCCAGGTACACCTCTGACACTCCCAGGTACACCTCTGACCTCCCAGGTATCTTCTGACACTCCTGGTACACACCTGACCTCCGGGTCACACCTCATACACTTCAGGTACACCTCAGACACTCCCAGGTACACCTCTCTGACACTCAGGTACACCTCTGACACTCCCAGGTACTCCTCTGACACTCCCAGGTGCTCCTCTGACACTCCCTGGTACACACCTGACACTCCCAGGTCACACCACTGACCTCCCAGGTACAACTCTGACACTCCCAGGTACACCACAGACACTACTAAGTACCTCCAGACACTCCCAGGTACACCTCAGACACTCCCTGGTGCACCTCTGACCTCCCAGGTACCCCCTCTGACACTCCCAGGTACACCTCTGAGCCTCCCAGGTACACCTCTGACACTCACAGGTACACCTCAGACACTCCCAGTTACACCTCCGACACTCCCAAGTGCACCTCGACACTCCCAGGTACACCTCTGACACTCCCAGGTACGCCTCTGACACTCCCAGGTACACCTCTGACACTCCCAGGTACACCTCCTGACCCTCCCAGGTACACCTCTGACACTCCCAGGTACACCTCTGACACTCCCAGTTACATCCACCTCCCAGGTGCACCTCTGACACTCCCAGGTACACCTCTGACACTCCCAGGTACCTCTGACACTGCACACCTCCGACATACCAGTTACACCTCCGACACTCCCAGTTACACCCCTGACCTCCTAGGTACAGCTCTGACCCTCTCAGGTACACTCGACATTCCCAGGTACACCTCTGACACTTCAAGGTACTTCTCTGACACTCCCACTTACACCTCAGACACTCCCAGGTACACCTCAGATACTCCCAGGTGCACCTCTGACATCCCAGGTACACCTCTGATACTCCCAGGTATGCCTCCTGACACTCCCAAGCACTGCTGACATTCCATGTACACCTCACACACTTCCAGGTACACCTCAGACACTCCCAGTGCCTCTGATGCTCCCAGGTACACCTCTGACACTCCATACACCTCAGACACTCCCAGTTACACCTCCCACACTCCCAGGTACACCTCCGATACGCCCAGGTACACCTCTGGCTCTCTCAAGAATACATCAGACACACCCAAATGCACCTTTGACACTCCCAGGTACACCTCCGACACTCCCAGGTACACCTCCGACACTCCCAGGTACACCCCTGACACTCCCCGGTACTCCTCAGACACTCCCTGGTACACCCCTGACACTCCCAGGTACACCTCTGACACTCCCAGGTACTCCACTGATAATCCCAGGTACTCCTCACACTCCCAGGTACACCTCTGACACTCCCAGGTACCCCTGACACTCCCAGGTGCTCCTCTGACACTCCTGGGTACACCCTGACCCTCCCAGGTCACCTCCTGACCTCCCAGGTACTCCCACTGACACTCCCAAGTACAGCTCTGACACTCACTGGTACTTCTCTGACACTCCAGGTACACCTCCGATGCTCCCCAGGTACACCTCCTGACACTCCCAGGTACCCTCTGACCTCCCAGGTACTCCTCTGACACTCGATGGTACACACCTGACACTCCCAGGTACACCTCATCACTCGCCAGTTCCACCTCAGACACTCCCAGGTACACCTCCTGACACTCAGTGCACCTCCTGACCTCCCAGGTACTCCTCTGACACTCCCAGGTCTCTGACACTCTCTGGTACACACCTGACACTCCCAGGTACACCACTGACCTCCAAGGTACACCTCAGACACTCCCAGGTACACCTCAGACACCCCAGGTGCACCTCTGACACTCCCAGGTACACCTCTGACACTCCCAGGCAAACCTCTGACACTCCCAGGTACACCTCTGACCTCCCAGGTACACCTCTGACACTCCCAGGTGCACCTCTGACACTCCCAGGTACCCCTCCGATACTAGGTACACCCCTGACACTCGCAGGTACACCTCTGACCTCCCAGGGACCTCTGACTTTCCCAAGTGCTCCTCTGCACATCCTGGCCAACCTCCCAGGTACACCTCACACACTCCCAGGTACACCTCTGACACTCCCAGGTACACCTCCGACATTCCCAGGTGCACCTCTGACACTCCCAGGAACTCCTCTGACCTCCCTGGGTACACACCTGACACTCCCAGGTACCCCTGACACTCCTAGGTACACCCCCAGGTTCTCACTGATACTCCCAGGTACCTCTAACACTCACAGGTACACCTCTGACACTCCCGAACACCTCCGACACACAGTTACACCTCCGACCTCCCAGTTAAACCCCTGACACTCTATGCACCCTGACACTCTCAGACACCTGACATTCCAGGTACACCCTGACACTCCCAGGTACACCTCTGACACTCCCAGGTACCTCGATCGGCCTTGCCAAGTACTAGCTCCCAGGTCCCTGCCTCCCAGGTCACCTCGACACTCCCAGGTCACTCTCCTCCCAGGTACTCCACTGATACTCCCAGGTACTCCTCTGACCTCCCTGGTGCTTCTCTGACACTCCCAGGTACACCTCTGACCTCCGAGTGCACCTCTGACACTCCCAGGTACACCTCTGACACTCCCAGGTACACCTCCGATGCTCCCAGGTACTTTGACACTCCCAGGTACACCCAAGACACTCCCAGGTCTCCTCTGACCTCCCTGGTACACCTCTGACCTCCCAGGTGCTCACTGACACTCACAGGTGCTGCTCTGACACTCTCTGGTGCTTCTCGGCCTCCCCAGGTGCACCTCAGACAATCCCAGGTAGCCTCAGATACTCCCAGGTGCACCTCTGACACTCCAAGATACACCTCTCATACTCCCAGGTTATACCTCTGACCTCCCAGGTACCTGCTGACCTCCCAGGTACACTGCTGCCCTGCCAGGTACACCGCTGACACTCCAGTGCACCTCACACACTTCCAGGTACACCTCAGACACTCCCAGGTACACCTCTGATACTCCCAGGTACAGCTCTGACACTCCACTTACACCTCAGACACTCCCAGGTCACACCTCCTCCTCCCAGGTACACCCTCCGATGCCTGGAGTACACCTGTGTCCTCAGAGTACATCAGACACTCCCATATACACCTTTGACACTCCCAGGTACACCTCCGGCCAGGTACACCTCCGACCTCCCAGGCACCCCTGGCATCTCAGTCAGCTCCTCCAGACACTCCCTGGTACACCCTGACCTCCCAGGTACACCTCTGACCTCCCAGGTGCTCCACTGATAATCCCAGGCACTCCTCTGACCTCCCAGGTACACCTCTGACACTCCCAGGTATGCCTCTGACACTCCCAGGTACACCTCTGACACTCCCAGGTACACCTCTGACACTCCCAGATACACCTCCGACACTCCCAGGTACACCTCCGACACCCCAGGTACCCCCTGACACTCCCAGGTACTCCTCTGACTCCTGGGTATACCCCTGACCCTCCCAGGTACACCTCTGACACTCAGGTACTCCACTGACCTCCCAGGTACAGCTCTGGCTCCTGGGACTTCTCTGACCTCCCAGGTACACCTCCGATACTCCAGGGTACACCTCTGACCTCCCAGGTACCCCTCTGAAACCAGGTGCTCCTCTGACACTCCTGGTACACACACCTGACACTCCCAGGTACACCTCATTACACTCGCCAGTTACACCTCAGACACTCCCAGGTACACCTCCTGACACTCCCAGGTCACCTCTGACCTCCCAGGTACTCCTCTGACACTCCCAGGTACTCCTCGGCACTCCCTGGTATACCCCTGACCTCCCAGGTACACCTCTGACCTCCCAGGTCTCCACTGACACTCCCAGGTACAGCTCTGACCTCCTGGTGCTTCTCTGACCTCCCAGGTTACACCTCCGATACTCAGGGTACACCTCTGACACTCCCAGGTACCCCTCTGACAATCCCAGGTACTCCTCTGACACTCCCTGGTACACACCTGACACTCCCAGGTACACCTCATACACTCGCCAGTTACACCTCAGACACTCCCAGGTACACCTCTAACACTCCCAGGTACACCTCTGGCCTCCCAGGTACTCCTCGGCCTCCCAGGTGCTCCTCTGACCTCCCTGCTTCTCTGACCTCCCAGGAACACCACGACACTCGAGTACACCCAAGACACTCCCAGGTGCTCCTCTGACACTCCCTGTTAACCTCTGACACTCCCAGGTACTCACTGACAATCACAGGTACTGCTCTGACACTCCTGGTAATTCTCTGACACTCCCAGGTACACCAGACACTCCCAGGTGCACCTCTCATACTCCCAGGTCTCCCTCTGACCTCCCAGGTACACTGATGACACTCCCAGTGCACTGCTGACCCTGCCAGGTACCATGACCTCCATGTACACCTCACACACTCCCTACAGGTACACCTCAGACACTCCCAAGTTCACCTCTGATACTCCCAGGTACACCTCTGACATCCACTTACACCTCAGACACTCCCAGGTACACCTCTCACACTCCCAGGTACTCCTCCGATGCGCCCAGGTACACCTCTGGCTCTCTCAAGAATACATCAGACACTCCCAAATACACCTTTGACACTCCCAGGTACACCTCCGACACTCCCAGTGCACCCCTCCCAGAAACACCCCTGCCTCCAGTGCTCCTCAGACCTCCCTGGTACTGACACTCCCAGGTACACCTCTACACTCCCAGGTACTCCACTGTTAATCCCAGGTGCTCCTCTGACCTCCCAGTACACTTCTGACACTCCTAGGTACACCTCTGACCTCCCAGGTACTCCCTCTGACACTCCCAGGTACACCTCTGCCTCCCAGATACACCTCCGACACTCCCAGGTACACCTCCGACACTCCCAGGTACACCCCTGATGCTCCCAGACCTCTCTGACACTCGCTGGTACACCCCTGACACTCCCAGGTACACCTCTGACACTCCCAGGTCTCCACTGTCACTCCCTAGGTACAGCTCTGACCTCCCTGGTACCTCTGCAGCCTCCCAGATACACCTCCGATACTCCCAGGTACACCTCTGACACTCCCAGGTACCCTCCTGACAATCCCAGGTACTCCTCTGACACTCCTGGGTACACACCGGTCACCCCAGGTACACCTCATACACTCGCCAGTTACACCTCAGACACTCAGGTACACCTCTGACCTCCCAGGTACACCTCTGACACTCCCAGGTCTCCTCTGACACCTCCAGGTACTCCTCTGACCTCCCTGGTACACACACTGACACTCCCAGGTACACCACTGACACTCGAAGGTACACCTCCTGGCACTCCCAGGTACACCTCTGAACACTCCCAGGTACAGTCTGACACTCCAGGTTACACCTCCACTCCCAGGTGCACCTCAGATACCCCAGGTGCACCTCTGACCTCCCAGGTACACCTCTGCACTCCCATGCAAACCTCCGACCTCCCAGGTACACCTCTGACCTCCCAGGTACACCTCTGACCTCCCAGGTACCTTTGACACTGCCAGGTACACCTCTGACACTTCCAGGTACACCTCTGACACTCCAGGTACACCTCTGAGCACTCCCAGGTGCCCCTCCGATACTACCAGGTACACCCCTGACACTCGCAGGCCTCTGACACTCCCAGGGACACCTCTGACTTTCCCAAGTTCTCCTCTGACACTCCTGGAACCAGCTACAGCCTCCCAGGTACACCTCATACCTCCCAGGTACACCTCTCCAGCCTCCCAGGTGCCGCCTGACATCCCCAGGTACACCTCTGACACTCCCAGGTACACCTCAGACACTCCCAGGTACACCTCCTGACACTCCCAGGTACACCCCTGACACTCCCAGGTACACCTGACACTCCCAAAACCCTCCGACACTCCCAGGTACACCTCAGACACTCCCAGGTACACATCTTACACTGCCAGGTACATTTCTGATCACTGCCAGGTACACCTCTGACACTCCCAGGTACACCTCGATGCTCCCAGTACCTCTGACACTCCCAGGTACACCTCTGACACTCCCAGGTACTCTTCTGACACTCCCTGGTACACTTGACACGCCCAGGTACACCTCATACACTTCCACGTACACCTCAGACACTCCCAGGTACACCACCTCTGACACTCCAGGTACACCTCTGACACTCCCAGGTACTCCTCTGACACTCCCAGGTGCTTCTCTGACACTCCTGGTACACACCTGACATCCCAGGTACACCTCTGACACTCCAGGTACAACTCTGACCTCCCAGGTACACCACAGACACTACTAAGTACACCTCAGACACTCCCAGGTACACCTCAGACACTCCCAGGTGCACATCTGACCTCCCAGGTACACCTCTGACACTCCCAGGTACACCTCTCACTACCCAGGTACCTCTGACACTCCCAGGTACCTCAGACACTCCCAGTTACACCTCCGACATTCCCAGGTGCACCTCTGACACTCCCGGGGCACTCCTCTGACACTCCCTGGTACACCTGACACTCCCAGGTACCTCTGACACTCCAGGTACAACTCTGACACTCCCAGGTACACCACAGACACTACTAAGTACACCTCAGACACTCCCAGGTACACCTCAGACACCAGGTGCACCTCTGACACTCCCAGGTACACCTCCAGACACTCCCAGTTACACCTCCGACAACATTCCCAGGTGCACCTCTGACACTCCCAGGTACTCCTCTGACACTCCCTGGTACACACCTGACACTCCCAGGTACACCACTGACTCGAGGCCTCTGGCACTCCCAGGTACACCTCTGACCTCCCAGGTACAAGTCTGACCTTGCTCAGTACACCTCAGACACTCCCAGGTACCTCAGATGCCCCCAGGTGCACCTCTGACACTCCCAGGTACACCTCTGACACTCCCATGCAAACCTCTGACACTCCCAGGTACACCTCCTGACACTCCCAGGTACACCTCTGACACTCCCAGGTACCTTTGACACTGCCAGGTACACCTCTGACACTTCCAGGTACACCTCTGACCTCCCAGGTACCTCTGACACTCCCAGGTACATTCTGATCACTGCCAGTACACCTCTGACCTCCCAGGTACCTCCGATACTCCCAGGTACACCTCCTGACACTCCCAGGTACACCTCTGGCCTCCAGGTACTCTTCTGACACTCCCTGGTACACCAACCACCCAGGTACACCTCTACACTTCACGTGCACCTCAGACACTCCCAGGTACCTCTGACCTCCCAGGTACACCTCTGACACTCCCAGGTACTCTCTGACCTCCAGGTACTTCTCTGACACTCCTAGTTCACCTGACACTCCCAGGTACACCTCCTGACCTCCCAGGTGCAACTCTGACACTCCCAGGTACACCACAGACACTACTAAGTACCTCAGACACTCCCAGGTACCTCAGACACTCCCAGGTGCACATCCTGACACTCCCAGGTACACCTCTGACCTCCCAGGTACCCCTCTGACACTCCCAGGTACACCTCTGTGCTCCCAGGTACACTCGGCCTCCCAGTTACACCTCCGACATTCCCAGGTGCACCTCTGACACTCCAGGTACTCCTCTGACACTCCTGGTACACCTGACCTCCCAGGTACACCTCTGACACTCCCAGGTACAACTCTGACACTCCCAGGTACCTACAGACACTACTAAGTACACCTCAGACACTCCCAGGTACCTCAGACACTCCCAGGTGCACCTCTGACACTCCCAGGTACACCTCAGACACTCCCAGTTACACCTCCGACATTCCCAGGTGCACCTCTGACACTCCCGGGTACTCCTCTGACACTCCTGGTACACACCTGACATCCCAGGTACACTGACAAGGTGCACCTCTGGCACTCCCAGGTACACCTCTGACACTCCCAGGTACAAGTCTGACACTCCGGTACCTCGTGCTCCCAGGTACCTCAGACCCCCAGGTGCACCTCTGCCTCCCAGGTACACCTCTGACACTCCCATACAAACCTCTGACACTCCCAGGTACACCTCTGACACTCCCAGGTACACCTCTGACACTCCCATTTTGGCAC
The DNA here is from genome assembly GCF_018991925.1 of Homarus americanus. Classification (NCBI taxonomy): domain Eukaryota; kingdom Metazoa; phylum Arthropoda; class Malacostraca; order Decapoda; family Nephropidae; genus Homarus; species Homarus americanus. The sequence goes on along the minus strand of NW_024735296.1, from coordinate 21,919 downwards.
TGCCAGGCCTCCCTGACACTTCCAGGTACACCTCTGACACTCCCAGGTACACCTCTGACACTCCCAGGTACCCTCCGATGCTACCAGGTACACCCTGACACTCGGGTACACCTCTGTCACTCCCAGGGACACCTCTGACTTTCCCAAGTTCTCCTCTGACACTCCCTGGAACACAACTGACACTCCCAGGTACACCTCATACACTCCCAGGTGCACCTCTGACACTCCCAGGTACCGCCTGACACTCCAGGTACCTCTGACCTCCCAGGTACCTCAGACACTCCCAGGTGCACCTCTGACACTCCCAGGTACACCCCTGACCTCCCAGGTACACCCTGACACTCCCAGGAAACCCTCTGACACTCCCAGGTACCTCAGACACTCCCAGGTACACATCTTACACTGCCGGTACATTTCTGATCCTGCCAGGTACACCTCTGACACTCCCAGGTACACCTCCGATACTCCCAGGTACACCTCTGACACTCCCAGGTACCTCTGATACTCCCAGGTACTCTTCTGACACTCCCTGGTACACCTTGACACGCCCAGGTACCTCATACACTTCCACGTACACCTCCAGACACTCCCAGGTACACCTCTGACACTCCCAGGTACACCTCTGACCTCCCAGGTACTCCTCCTGACCACTCCCGGGTCCTTCTCTGACCTCCTGGTACCACACCTGACCTCCCAGGTACCCCTCTGACCTCCCAGGTACCACTCTGACACTCCCAGGTACACCACAGACACTACAAGTACACCTCCGACATTCCCAGGTGCACCTGGCTCCCGGGTACTCCTCTGACACTCCCTGGTACACCTGACTCTCCCAGGTACACCTCTGACACTCCCAGGTACAACTCTGACCTCCCAGGTGTCCTCAACACTACTAAGTACACCTCAGACACTCCCAGGTACACCTCAGACACTCCCAGGTTACACCTCTGACCTCCCAGGTACACCTCTGGCCTCCCAGGTACACCTCTGACCTCCCAGGTACACCTTTGACACTCCCAGGTACACCTCAGACACTCCCAGTTATACCTCCGACACTCCCAGGTGCACCTCTGACACTCCCGGGCCTCCTCTGACACTTCCTGGTACACCTGAGCCTCCCAGGTACACCTCTGACACTCCCAGGTATCACTCTGACACTACCAGGTACACCACAGACACTACTAAGTACACCTCAGACACTCCCAGGTACCTCCGACACTCCCAGGTACACCTCCGACACTCCCAGGTACACCCCTGACACTCCCTGTACTCCTCAGACACTCCCAGGTACACCTCTGACCTCCCAGGTACTCACTGATAATCCCAGGTACTCCTCTGACTCCCAGGTACCTCTGGCACTCCCAGGTCCCAGCTTGCTCCCAGGTACCTCCCCAGCCTCCCAGGTACACCTCAGGCCTCCCAGGTACACCTCCTGACACTCCCAGGTACACCTCAGACACTCCCAGGTACACCTCTGACACTCCCAGGTACACCTCTGCCTCCCAGGTACACCTCTGACACTCCCCAGGTACACCTCCCCAGGCTCCCAGGTACACACCTGGCCTCCCAGGTGCCCCCAGCCTCCAAGGTACACTGACACTCCCAGGTACACCTCCTGACCTCCCAGGCCTGACTCTGACACTCCCAGGTACACCTCTGACACTCCAGGTGCACCTCTGACGCTCCCAGGTGCACCTCGGACACTCCCAGGTGCACCTCTGACACTCAGGTGCCTGACCTCCCAGAGCAGGCTGACACTCAGGTGCACCTCTGACCTCCGTTTCTCCCAGCCTCCCAGGTGCACATTTTCCCAGGTACCTCTGACAGCCAGGTACACCTCTGACCTCCCAGGTACCTCAGGCACTCCCAGTGCCTCCAATGCTCCCAGGTACCCCTGACACTCGCAGGTACACCTCCTGACCTCCCAGGGACACCTCTGACATTCCCAGGTGCTCCTCCTGACCTCCCAGGTACCCTCCCCAGCCTCCCAGGTACACCTCTGACACTCCCAGGTACACCTCTGGCCTCCCAGGTACACCTCCGACACTCCCAGGTACACCTCCTGACCTCCCAGGTACACCTCTGGCCTCCCAGGTACTCTTCTGACACTCCCTGGTATTGACACTCCCAGTGCCTCCTTGCTTGGGTACACCTCAGACACTCCCAGGTACCTCTGACCTCCCAGGTACACCTCTGACACTCCAGGTGCTCCTGTGACCTCCCAGGTACTCCTCTGACACTCCTGGTACCCTGACACTCCCAGGTACACCTCCGACACACCCAGTTACACCTCCGACACTCCCAGTTACACCCCTGACACTCTAATGTACCCCTGACACTCAGGTACACCCTGGCATTGTACACCTCTGTGTTCCCAGGTACACCTCTGACCTCCCAGTGCACCTCTGACTGCTCCCAGGTACACCCTGCCACTCCCATTACCTCTGCCTCCCATTACCTCAGAACTCCCAGGTACTCCTCCCGCTCCAGGTACCTCTGACACTCCCGGTACTCCTCGACCTCCCAGGTACACCTCAGACACTCCCGTGCCTCCTGACACTCCCAGGTACAGCTCAGCACTGCCATGCCACCTAGCACTCCCAGGTACCTCTGGCACTCCCAGGTACACCTCCTGACACTCCCAGTGCACACCTCCCGCCTCCAGGTACACCTCTGACCTCCCAGTTACCACTGACACTCCTAGGTGCACCTCCTGACCTCCCAGGTACACCTCAAAACCTCCCAGGTACACCTCTGGCCTCCCAGGTACACCTCTGACACTCCAGGTACCTCTGACCCTGCCAGGTACTCCTCTGACACCAGGTACACCCTGACACTCCCAGGTACACCTCAGCGACACTCCCAGGTGCACCTCTGACACTCCCAGGTACACCTACTCAGGCACTCTCAGGTACACCCTGACATCCCAGGTCACCTCTGACACTCCCAGGTACCTTCTGACACTCCTGGTACACCTCATACACTTCAGGTACACCTCAAGACACTCCCAGGTACCTCTGACACTCCCAGGTACACCTCTGACCTCCCAGGTGCACCCCTGACACTTCCAGGTACACCTCAGCACTCCCAGGTACCCTCTAGAGCCTCCCAGGTACATCTGACCTCCCAGGTACACCCCTGGCCTCCCAGGTACACCTCCTGACACTCCCAGGTACACCTCCGACCTCCCAGGTGCACCTCAGACACTCCCAAGTACACCTCCCCAGCATTGCCAGGCCCCTGTGACACTGCCAGGTACACCTCTGACACTCCCAGGTGCCACCTCCGATACTCCCAGGTGCACCTCTGACCTCCCAGGTACACCTCCGAGCCTCCCAGGTACTCTTCTGACCTCCTGGTACACACCTGACCTCCCAGGTACACCTCTGACACTCCAGGTACACCTCAGACACTCCAGGTATACCTCTGACCTCCCAGGTACCAGCTCTGACACTCCCAGGTACTCCTCTGGCCTCCCATGTGCTCCTCCCAGCACTCATGCTGCCACTGGCCTCCCAGGTACACCCTGACCCTCCCAGGTACACCTCTGACACTCCCAGGTACTCTTCGGCCTCCTGGTACACCTCCTCTACACTTCAGGTACACCTCTGACACTCCCAGGTACACCTCCCAGCACTCCCGGTGCACCTCCTGACACTCCCAGGTACTCTTCTGACACTCCCTGGTACACCTCCTTACACTTCCAGGTGCCTCAGACACTCCCAGGGATACTTCTGACACACCCAGGTACCTCTGACACTCCCAGTGCTCCTCCCCAGCCTCCCAGGTACTCCACCAGCACTCCCAGGTACACCTCTGACCTCCCAGGTACTCTTCTGACACTCCCTGGTGCACGCTGACACTCACGGTACACCTAATACACTTCCAGTGCCTCAGACACTCCCAGGTACACCTCTGGCCTCCCAGGTACCCCTCTGACCTCCAGACCTCCTCTGACTTGCAGGTGCTCCTCTGACACTCCTGGTACACCTGCTTGCTCCAGGTACCTCTGACATGCTCCCAGGTTGCTCTGGCCTCCCAGGTACTGAGCACTCCAGTACCTCAGACACTCCCAGGTACACCTCAGACACTCCCAGGTGCCTCTGGCCTCCCAGATGCCTCTGTTGCTCCAGGTACCTCCCAGCCTCCCAGGTACCTCGGCACTCCCAGGTACCTCAGGCACTCCCAGTTACACCTCCCGACCTCCCAGGTGCCTCTGACCTCCCAGGTACACCTCTGGCCTCCCAGGTGCCTCTGGCCTCCCAGGTCACCTCAGCCACCCAGTTACACCACCGACACTCTCCAGTTTTACCTGACACTCCAGGGTGCACCCCACAGGTACACCCCTGGCCTCCCAGGGACTCCTCGACACTCCCAGGTACACCTCAAGCACTCCCAGGTACACCTCTGACATTGCCAGGTATACCTGTGACACTGCCAGGTACCACCTTCTATCCTCTAGGTACCCTCCGATGCTCAGGTACACCTCCTGACCTCCAGGTGCACCTCTGACACTCCCAGGTGCTCTTCTGACCTCCCTGTGCACACCCTACCTCCCAGGTACACCTCATTGCCTCCAGGTTACCTCAGACACTCCCAGGTATTCTTCTGACACTCCCAGGTACACCTCTGGCCTCCCAGTGCTCACCCAGCCTCCCATGTATCTGACATTCATGGTGCCCACCTGGCACTCCCAGGTACACCACTGACCCTCCCAGGTACACCTCCTGACACTCCCAGGTGCTCTTCTGACACTCCTGGTACACCTCATACACTTCAGGTGACACCTCAGACACTCCCAGGTACCTCTGACACTCAGGTATGCCTCTGACTCCCAGGTACTCTTCACACTCCCTGGGTGCCTCACACACTTCCAGGTACCTCAGACACTCCAGGTATCTTCTGACACTCCCAGGTACCTCTGACACTTCCAAGTACTCCTCTGGCTCCCAGGTGCTCTCTGACACTCCCAGGTACACCTCTGACACTCCCAGGTACTCTTCTGCCTCCCTGGTACACGCCCCAGCTCAGGTACCTCATGCCTTCCAGGTACACCTCAGACACTCCCAGGTACCTCTGGCCTCCCAGGTACACCTCTGACCTCCCAGGTACTCCTCTGACCTCCCAGGTACTCCTCTGGCCTCCTGGTACACCTGACACTCCCAGGTACCTCTGGCCTCCCAGTGCAACTCTGACACTCCAGGTACCTCAGACCTCCTGGTACACCTCAGACCTCCCAGGTACCTCAGACACTCCCAGGTGCTGCCTCAGGCACCTCTCAGCCTCCAGGTACCTCTGACACTCCCAGGTGCACCTCTGGCCTCCCAGGTACACCTCACACACTTCAGGTACACCTCAGACCTCCCAGGTACCTCTCTGATCACTCCCAGCTGCCTCTGACTGCCACCACTCCACACCTCACACACCTCCAGGTACACCTCACTCCCAGACACCTCGATGCCTAGGGCTACACCTCCTGGCTCTCTCAGGAATACATCAGACACTCCCGTATACCTTTGGCCTCCCAGGTACACTTCAGACCTCCCAGGTGCACCTCCGACACTCCCAGGTACCCCTGGCACTCCCAGTGCTCCTCAAACACTCCTAGTGCACCCAACACTCCCAGGTACACCTCTGACACTCCAGGTCTCCACTGATAATCCCAGGTACTCCTCTGACACTCCCAGGTACCTCGCTCCCAGGTGCCTCCCAGCACTCCCAGGTACACCTCTGACCTCCCAGGTACCTCTGACCTCCCAATACCTCCAGAAACTCCCAGGTACGTCTGACACTCCCAGGTGCACCTCTGCCTCCCAGGTACCTCTGCCCCACTCTGAGTGCTCACTGATAATCCCAGGTACTCTCAGCCTCCCAGGTACTCTGTCCCAGGTACACCTCTGACCTCCCAGGTACCTCTGACGCTCCCAGATACTCGACACTCCCAGGTACCTCCGACCTCCCAGGTACTCTTCTGCCCTCCTGGTACACCCCTGACACTCCATGTACCTCTGACCTCCCAGGTGCTCCACTGACACTCCCAGGTGCTGCTGCCAGCACTCCTGGGTGCTTCTCTGACCTCCCAGGTACACCTTCGGTACTCCCAGGTACACCTCTGCTCCCAGGTACCTCCTGGCCTCCCAGGCTCTTCAGCCTCCCTGGCACACCTGGCTCCCAGGTACACCTCATGCACTCGCCAGTTACACCTCAGACACTCCCAGGTACACCTCTGACACTCCCAGGTACCTCTCAGCACTCCAGGTACTCCTCTGACACTCCCAGGTACCTCTGACCTCCCTAGCACACCTGGCTTTCCCAGGTACACACCACTGACACTCCAGGTACACCTCTGGCACTCCAGGTACACCTCCAGACTCTCCCAGGTACAAGTCTGACCTCCCAGGTACACCTCAGACTCCCAGGTACACCTCAGATACTCCCAGGTACCTCAGACACCCCCAGGTGCACCTCTCTGACACTCCCAGGTACACCTCTGACCTCCCAGGCAAACCTCCTGGCCTCCCAGGTACACCTCTGCCTCCCGTGCACCTCTGACACTCCCAGGTACACCTGACACTGCCAGGTACACCTCCCAGACTTCAGGTACACCTCTGACACTCCCAGGCACCTCAGCACTCCCAGGTACCTCCAATACTCCCAGGTACACCCCTGACCTCACCAGGTACACCTCTGACCTCCCAGGACACCTCTGACTCCCAAGTGCTCCTCTGACACTCCCAGGTACCTCTGGCACTGCCAGGTACACCTCTGACGCCAGGTACCTCTCAGCCTCAGGTACCTCCGTCTCCCAGGTACACCTCTGACCTCCCAGGTACCTCTGACCTCCCAGGTGCTCTTCTGACCTCCTGGTACTGACTGACCTTCGGTACACCTCATGCCCCAGGTACACCTCCATGCTCCCAGGTACACCTCAGCCTCCCAGGTACACCTCTGACCTCCCAGGTGCTCCTCAGCCTCCCAGGTACTCCTCTGACACTCCTGGTACACCTGATACTCCCAGGTCCACACCCTCCGGCTCACCAGTTACCTCCGACACTCCCAGTTACACCCTAACACTCTAGGTACACCTATTTGCTCTCAGGTACACCCCTGACATTCCAGGCCTCTGACATTTCCAGGTGCCTCTGTCCTCCCAGACACCTCCGGCTCCCATTACACCCCTGCTCCCAGTGCACCTCTGAGCACTCCCAGGTACACCTCCGATACTCCCAGGTACTCTCTGATGCTCCCAGGTACACCTCTGTGCTCCTGACCTCCTCTGACCTCCCAGGTACACCTCAGACACTCCCAGGTACACCTTTGACACTGCCAGGTACAGCTCTGACACTGCCATGTCCTGGCCTCCAGTTACACCTCAGACACTCCCAGGTACACCTCTGAACTCCAGGTACACCTCTGACACTCCCAGGTACAGCTCTGACACTCCCAGTTACACCACTGACACTCCTTGGTGCACCTCAGACACTCCCAGGTACCTCTGACACTCCTTGTCACCCCTGACACTCCCAGGTACACCTCTGACACTCCCAGGTACACCTCAGACACTCCCAGGTACACCTCTGGCCTGGTACACCTCTGACACTGCCAGGTACACCCCTGACACTCCAGGTGCACTTCAGACACTCCCAGGTACCTCCTGACCTCCACGCACCTATGACACTCTCAGGTACAGCCTGACATTCCAGGTACACCTGACCTCCCAGGTACACTAGACACTCCCAGGTACACCTCTGACAATCCCAGGTGCACCTATGACACTCTCGGCTGTGCAACATTCCCAGTACACCTGCAATGTGCTCCTCTGACACTCCTGGTACCTGCCTTCCAGGTACACCTCAGACACTCCCAGGTACACCTCTGAGCACTGCCAGGTACACCTCTGACACTGCCAGGTACACCTCTGACACTCCCATGTACACCCCTGACACTTGGTACACCTCTGACATCCCAGGTACACCTCAGACACTCCTAGGTACACCTCTCACCTCCCAGGTACCCCTGACTCTCCCCCTACACTCCCAGGACACCTACACTCCCAGGTACACCTCAGACACTCCGGTACACCTCTGACATTTAGGTACCTATGTGCTGCCAGGTACACCTTTTCCTCCCAGGTACACCTCCGATACTCAGGTATACCTCTGACACTCCCAGGTACACCTGTGACACTCCCAGGTACTCTTCTGACACTCCTGGTACCCTGGCCTCAGGTACACCTCCTTACACTCCAGAGTTACACCTGAGCACTCCCAGGTATACTTCTGACACTCCCAGGCAGTCTGGCCTCCCAAGTGCTCCTCTGACACTCCCAGGTACTCCTCTGACACTCCATGGAACACACCTGACCTCCCAGGTACACCACTGACACTCCCAGGCACACCTCTGACACTCCCAGGTACTCTTCTGACACTCTTGGTAACCTCATACACTTCCAGGTACCTCAGACACTCCCAGGTACACCTCTGACACTCCCAGGTGTACCTCTGACCTCCCAGGTACTCTTCTGACCTCCTGGTACCACCTCATTCACTTCAGGTACACCTCAGACACTCCCAGGTATCTTTGACCTCCCAGGTACACCTCTGACACTCCCAAGTACTCCTCTGACACTCCCAGGTACTCCACTGACACCAGGTACACCTCTGACCTCCCAGGTACTCTTCTGATACTCCTGGTTACAGCTGATCTCATGTACACCTCATACACTTCAGGTACACCTCAGACACTCCCAGGTACACCTCTGTCCTCCCAGGTGCACATCTGACCTCCCAGGTGCTCCTCTGACACTCCCGGGTGCTCCTCTGACACTCCCTGGTACACACCTGACACTCCCAGTGCACCTCTGACACTCCCAGGTACAACTCTGACACTCCCAGGTACACCACAGACACTACTGACCTCAGACACTCCCAGGTACACCTCAGATACTCCCAGGTGCACCTCTGACACTCCCAGGTACACCTCTGACACTCCCAGGTACACCTTGACACTCCCAGGTACACCTCTGACACTCCCAGGTACACCTCAGACACTCCCAGTTACACCTCCGACACTCCCCGGTGCACCTCTGGCCACTCCCAGGTCACATCTCAGGCACCGGGTACACTGACCTCCCAGGTACACCTCCGACCACCCAGTTACACCTCCGACACTCTCAGTTATGCTCCAGGGTGCAACACTCTCAGGTACACCCCTGACATTCCCAGGTACACCTCTGACATTCCCAGGTACACCTCTGTCACTCCCAGTTCCTCCGACACTCCCAGTTACACCTGCCACTCCCAGGTACACCTCTGGACTCCCAGGTACACCTCCGATACTCCCAGGTACTCCTCCGATACTCCCAGGTACACCTCTGACACTCACAGGTACTCCTCTGACACTCCCAGGTACACCTCAGACACTCCCAGGTACACCTCTGACTCTGCTAGGTACAGCTCTGACACTGCCATGTACACCCCTGACACTCCCAGTTACACTTCAGACACTCCCAGGTACACCTCTGAAACTCCCAGGTACACCTCTGGTCCCGGTCTCTGACACTCCCAGGTCTCCTTGACACTCCGGTGCTCCTCTGACACTCCCTGGTACACACCAGACACTCCCAGTTACACCTCTGAGCCTCCCAGGTACAACTGTGACACTCCCAGGTACACCACAGACACTACTAAGTACACCTCAGACACTCCCAGGTACACCTCAGACACTCCCAGGTGCACCTCTGACACTCCCAGGTACACCTCTGACACTCCCAGGTACACCTCTGACACTCCCAGGTACACCTATGACACTCTCAGGTACAGCCCTGACATTCCCAGGTACACCACTGACACTCCCAGGTACATCTCAGACACTGCCAGGTACACCTCTGACACTCCCATGTACCCCTGACACTTCCAGGTGCACCTCTGACCCTCCCAGGTACACTCAGACACTCCTAGGTACACCTCTGACACTCCCAGGTCACCCCTGACACTCCCAGGTACACCCTGACCTCCCAGGAACACCTCCGACACTCAGGTACACCTCAGACACTCCCAGGTACACCTCTGACATTGCCAGGTACACCTCTGACACTGCCAGGTGCACCTATCACTCCCAGGTACACCTCCGATACTCCCAGGTACCTCTGACACTCCAGTTACAGCCTCCCAGGTACTCTTCTGCCTCCCTGGTACACACCACAGCTCCCAGGTACACCTCATACACTCAGGTTTACATCAGACACTCCCAGGTATACTTCTGACACTGCAGGTACACCTCTGACCTCCCAAGTACTCCTCTGACACTCTGGTACTCCTCTGACCTCCCAGGTACACATGACACTCCCAGGTCACCACTGGCACTCCCAGGTACACTCTGGCCTCCCAGGTACACCTCTGACATCCCAGGTACAAGTCTGACACTCCCAGGCACATCTCCAGACATCAAGGTACCTCAGACACCCCCAGGTGCACCTCACATTCAGGTACTCTGACACTCCCAGGTACCTCTGACACTCCCAGGTGCACCTCTGACAATCCCAGGTATACCTCTGACACTCCCAGGTACACCTCCGATCTCCCAGGTACACCTCCGATACTCCCAGGTACACCTCCAGACACTCCCAGGTACACTTCTGACACACCAAGTACACCTCAGACACTCCCCAGGTACACCTCTGACACTGCCAGGTACACCTCTGACACTGCCAGGTACACCCCTGACACTCCCAGGTACACCTCAGACGCTCCCAGGTACACCTCTGACACTCCCAGGTACACCTCTGACCTCCCAGGTACAACTCTGACACTCCCAGGTACACCTCTGACACTCCCAGGTACACCTCTGACACTCCCAGGTACACCTCTGTTACTCCCAGGTACACCTCCGATGCTCCCAGGTACGCCTCCAGACACTCTCAGGTACACCTCTGACACTCCCAGGTTCACCCCTGACACTCCCAGGTACACCCCTGACACTCCCAGGTACACCTCTGACACTCCCAGGTACACCTCTGACACTCCCAGGTACACCTCTGACACTGCCAGGTACACATCTGACACTGCCAGGTACACCTGACACTCCCGGTTACACCTCCAGACACTCCCAGGTACACCTCTGACACTCCCAGGTACAACTCTGACACTCCCAGGTTCACCCTGAGACACTCCCAGTACACCTCAGACACTCCCAGGTACACCTCAGACACTCCCAGGTGCACCTCTGACACTCCAAGGTACACCTCTGACTCCCAGGTGCACCTCTGACACTCCCAGGTACACTACACCACTGACACTCCAGGTACATCTCGGACACTGCCAGGTGCACCTGACGCTCCAGGTACACCTCTGACGCTCCCAGATACACCTCAGACACTCCTAGTTACCTCTGACGCACTCCCAGGTACACCCTGACACTCCCTAGGTACACCTCTGACCAATCCAGATTGCTCGACTCCTCCCAGGTGCTGCTCTGACTCCTGGTGCTTTTCTGAAACTCCCAGATGCCCACCTCAGACACTCCCAGGTACACCTGAGACACTCCCGGTACACCTCAGCAGACACTCCCAGGTACACCTCTGACATTGCCAGGTACACCTCTGAGCACTGCCAGGTACACGCTATCACTCCAGGTACACCTCCGATACTCCCAGGTACACAGCACGACCTCCCAGGTACACCTCTGACACTCCAGGTACTCACTGACACTCCCTGGTACACCTGACACTCAATTGCACCTCATACACTCAAGTTACACCTCAGGTGCCTCAGACATACTTCTGACCTCCCGGTACACCTCTGACACTCCCAAAGTACTCTGACCTCCCAAGGTGACCTCCTCTGACACTCCTGGTACACACCTGACACTCAAGGTACACCACTGACACTCCCAGGTGCCGCCTGGCACTCCAGGTACACCTCTGACCTCCCAGGTGCCTCTGACCTCCCAGGTACCTATGACACTCTCCGGTACAGCCCTGACATTCCCAGGTACACCACTGACACTCCCAGGTACATCTCCAGACACTGCCAGGTACACCTCGAGCACTCCCATACCTCTGACTTCCAGGTACACCTCCTGACACTCCCAGGTACTCCTCAGACACTCCCAGGTACACCTCTGACACTCCCAGGTACACCCTGGCCTCCCAGGTACACCCCGAGCACTCCCAGAACACCTCCAGCACTTCCAGAGTACCACCTCAGACACTCCAGGTACACCTCTGACATTGCCAGAGTACACCTCTGACTGCCAGGTACACCCATCACTCCCAGGTACACCTCCGATACTCCAGGTACAACTCCTGACCTCCCAGGTACACCTCTGACCTCCCAAGGTACCTCTGACACTCCCAGGTACACCTCCTGACACTGCCAGTGCACATCTGACATGCCAGGTGCACTGAACACTCCGAGGTACCTCAGACACTCCCAGGTACCTCGACTTGCTCAGGTACAACTCTGACACTCCCAGGTCACCACAGACACTACTTAGTACCTCAGACACTCCCGATTGCACCTCCAGACGCTCCCAGGTGCACCTCTGACACTCCCAGGTACACCTCTGACACTCCCAGGTACACCTCTGACACTCCCAGGTACACCTATGACACTCTCAGGTACAGCCCTGACATTTCAGGTACTCTCTGACACTCCCTGGTACACACCTGACACTCAAAATTGCACCACTGACTCTCCCAGGTACACTTCTGGCCTCCCAGGTACACCTCTGACACTCCCAGGTACACCTCTGACCTCCCAGGTACACCTATGACACTCAGGTGCAGCCCCGACGTTGGGTACACCACTGACACTCCAGGTACATCTCAGACACTGCCAGGTACACCTCTGACACTCCATGTGCACCTCTGACCTTCCAGGTGCCTCTGACACTCCCAGGTACTCCTCAGACACTCCCTAGGTACACCTCCGACACTCCCAGGTACACCCCTGACACTCCAGGTACACCCCTGACACTCCAGGAACACCTCCGACACTTCCAGGTACACCTCAGACACTCCCAGGTACACCTCTGACATTGCCAGGTACACCTCTGACACTGCCAGGTACACCTTTATCCTCCCAGGCACACCTCCGATACTCCAGGTACCTCTGACACTCCCAGGTACACCTCTGACGCCAGGTACACCTCTGGCCTCCCAGGTGCACCACTGACACTCCCAGGTACACCACAACACTCCCAGTTACACCGCTGACACTGCCAGGTACACCTCTGACACTGCCAGGTACAACTCAGACACTTCCAGGTACACCTCCGATACTCCCAGGTACACCTCTGGCATTCCCAGGTACACCTCAGACACTCCCAGGTACACCTCAGACACTCCCAGGTGCACCTCTGGGCTGCGAGGTACACCTCAGACACTGCCAGGTACGAACACTGCCAGGTACACCTCAGACATTCCCTGGTACACCTCTGACCGCCAGGTACACCTCTGACACTCCCAGGTACACCTCCGACACACCCAGTTACACCTCCGACACTCTCAGTTACACCCCTGACACTCCAGGGTACACCCCTGACACTCTCAGGTACACCCCTGACATTCCCAGGTACACCTCTGACATTCCCAGGTACACCTCTGTCACTCCCAGTTACACCTCCGACACTCCCAGTTACACCCCTGCCACTCCCAGGTACACCTCTGACACTCCCAGGTACACCTCCGATACTCCCAGGTACTCCTCCGATACTCCCAGGTACACCTCTGACACTCACAGGTACTCCTCTGACACTCCCAGGTACACCTCAGACTCTCCCAGGTACCTCTGACTCTGCCAGGTACAGCTCTGACACTGTGTACACCTGACACTCCCAGTTACACTTCAGACACTCCCAGGTACACCTCCTGAAACTCCCAGGTACACCTCTGACACTCCCAGGTACCTCTGACACTCCCAGGTACTCCTCTGACACTCCCGGGCTCCTCTGACACTCCCTGGTACACCTGAACCTCCCAGTTACACCTCTGACACTCCCAGGTACAACTCTGACACTCCCAGGTACACCACAGACACTACTAAGTAACCTCAGACACTCCCAGGTACACCTCAGACACTCCCAGGTGCACCTCTGACACTCCCTGGTACACCTCTGACACTCCCAGGTACACCTCTGACACTCCCAGGTACACCTATGACACTCTCAGGTACAGCCCTGATATTCCCAGGTACACCACTGACACTCCCAGGTACATCTCAGACACTGCCAGGTACACCTCTGACACTCCCATGTACACCCCTGACACTTCCAGGTACACCTCTGACACTCCCAGGTACACCTCAGACACTTCTAGGTACACTTCGACACTCCCAGGTACAACCTGACCTCCCAGGTACACCACTGACACTCCCAGGTACATCTCAGACGCCAGGTACACCTCTGACACTCCCATGTACACCCCTGACACTTCCAGGTACACCTCTGACACTCCCAGGTACACCTCAGACACTCCTAGGTACACCTCTGACACTCCCAGGTACACCCCTGACACTCCCAGGTACACCCTGACACTCCCGGAACACCTCCGATACTCCTAGGTACACCTCTGACACTCCCAGGTACACCTCTGACACTCCCAGGTACTCTTCTGACACTCCTGGTACACACCTGACACTCCCAGGTACACCTCATACACTCCAGGTTACACCTCAGACACTCCCAGATACCTCTGACACTGCCAGGTACACCTCTGACATCCCAAGTACTCCTCTGACACTCCCAGGTGCTCCTCTGACACTCCCTGGTACACATGACACTCCCAGGTACACCACTGACACTCCCAGGTACACCTCTGGCACTCCCAGGGTACCTCTGACACTCACAGGCCAAGTCTGACACTCCCAGGCACATCTCAGACACTCAAAGGTACACCTCAGACACCCCCAGGTGCACCTCTGACATTTCCAGGTACACCTCTGACACTCCCAGGTAAACCTCTGACACTCCCAGGTGCACCTCTGACAATCCCAGGTATACCTCTGACACTCCCAGGTACACCTCCGATACTCCCAGGTACACCTCCAATACTCCCAGGTACACCTCAGACACTCCCAGGTACACTTCTGACACACCCAGGTACACCTCAGACACTCCCAAGTACACCTCTGACACTGCCAGGTACACCTCTGACACTGCCAGGTACATCCCTGACACTCCCAGGTACACCTCAGACGCTCCCAGGTACACCTCTGACACTCCCAGGTACACCTCTGACACTCCCAGGTACAACTCTGACACTCCCAGGTACACCTCTGACACTCCCAGGTACACCGATGACACTCCCAGGTACACCCCTGACACTAAGGTACACCCCTGACACTCCCGGGAACACCTCCGACACTCCCAGGTACACCTCAGACACTCCCAGGTACACCTCTGACACTGCCAGGTACACATCTGACACTCCCAGGTACACCTCTGACACTCCCAGGTACACCTCCGTTACTCCCAGGTACACCTTCGATGCTCCCAGGTACACCTCAGACACTCTCAGGTACACCACTGCACTCCCAGGTTCACCCTGACACTCCCAGGTACACCCCTGACCTCCCAGGTACACCTCTGACACTCCCAGGTACACCTCTGACACTCCCAGGTACACCTCTGACACTGCCAGGTACACATCTGACACTGCCAGGTACACCCCTGACATTCCCAGGTACACCTCAGACACTCCCAGGTACACCTCTGACACTCCCAGGTACAATCTGACAATCCCAGGTACACCACAGACACTCCATTTGCACCTCAGACACTCCCAGGTGCACCTCAGACACTCCCAGGTGCACCTCGACACTCCCAGGTACACCTCTAACACTCCCAGGTCACCTCTGACCTCCCAGGTACACCCAGGCACACCATGACACTCTCATTTTAGCCCTGACATTCCAGGTACCCACCACCTGACACTCCCTAGGTACATCTGAACACTGCCAAATGCACCTCTGACACTCCCCATGTACACCCCCTAACCTTCCAGGTACCTCCCAACACTCCCAGGTACACCTCAGACACTCCCTAGGTACACCTCCTGACACTCCCAGGTACACCCCTGACGCTCCCCAGGTA
This sequence comes from Homarus americanus, assembly GCF_018991925.1. Taxonomy (NCBI): domain Eukaryota; kingdom Metazoa; phylum Arthropoda; class Malacostraca; order Decapoda; family Nephropidae; genus Homarus; species Homarus americanus. Next base: position 5,827 of record NW_024735296.1, on the reverse strand, counting down.
CACCCCTGACACTCCCAGGTACACCTCCTGACCACTCCCAGGTGCTCTTCTGACACTCCCTCAATTTTTTCTGACTTGCTCCCAGGTGCACCTCTCATACACTCCAGTTACACCTCAGACACTCCCAGGTATACTTCTGACACTCCCCGGTACACCTCTGACACTCCCAAGTGCTCCTCCTGACACTCCCAGGCACTCCTCTGACACTCCTGGTACCTACAACATCCAAGGTACCACCTGACTTGCTGGGTGCCTCAGCTCTGGTACACCTCTGACACTCACAGGTACAGAATCTGACACTCCCAGGCATCTCAGACACTCAAAGAGTGCACCTCAGACACCCCCAGGTGCACCTCTGACATTCCAGGTACCTCTGGCACTCCCACGTAAACCTCTAAAGCAATCCCAGGGGTGCACCTCCAGGCGTGCTCCCAGGTACCTCCGTGCTCCCAGGTGCACCTCCGATACTCCCAGGTACACCTCAGGCGCTCCCAGGTACCTTCTGACACACCAGGTGCACCTCGAACCTCCCAGGTACACACCTTTGACACTGCCAGGTGCACCTCCTGACACTCCATGTACACCTCCTGACACTTCCAGGTACCTCTGACACTCCCAGTGCTCCTCAGACACTCCTGGGCCACACACCTCCTGACACTCCCAGGTACACCCCTGACACTCCCAGGTACACCCCTGACACTCCCAGGAACACCTCAGCCTTCCAGGCACCTCCAGACGCTCCCAGGTACCTCCCAGGCATTGCCAGGTACACCTCTGACTTCTGCCAGGTACACCTTTATCACTCCCAGGTACACCTCCGATACTCCCAGGTACACCTCTGACACTCCCAGGTACACCTCTGTGCTCCCAGGTACACCTCTTGAGCCACTCCCAGGTACCCTCTGACACTGCCAGGTACACATCTGACACTGGTACACTGACACTCCGGTACACCTCAGGCCTCCCAGGTACCCACCTCTGACTTGCTCCAGGTACAACTCACAGCACTCCCAGGTTCACCACAGACACTACTTGGTGATGCACCTCAGACGCACTCCCAGGTACACCTCGAACACTCCCAGGTGCCTCTTTGACACTCAGGTGATACACCTCTGACCTCCCAGGTACACCTCCTGACACTCCCAGGTACACCATGACTTGCTCTCAAATTTTTGGCCTGACATTCCCAGGGTACTCCTCTGGCCTCCCCTGGTACCACCTGACTTGCTCCAGGTACACCACTGACTCTCCAGGTGCACTTCTGGCTCCCAGGTACCTCTGACACTCCCAGGTACCTCGGCCTCCCAAGGCCACTGCCTATGACTTGCTCTCGGGTACCCAGCCCTGACATTCCCAGGTACACCACCCCAGCCTCCCAGGTACATCTCAGACACTGCCAGGTACACCTCTGACACTCCATCAGCCACACCTCCTGACACTTCCAGGTACACCTCTGACACTCCCAGGTACTCCTCCAGACACTCCCTAGGTACACCTCCTGACCTCCCAGGTGCACCTGACACTCCAGGTACCCACCCCAGCCTCCCAAGGAACACCTCCTGACACTTCCAGGTACACACCTCAGACCTCCCAGGTACATCTCTGACATTTACCAGGTACACCTCACAACACTGCCAGGTACACCTTTATCACTCCCAGGTACACCCTCCCGATACTCGGGTACACCTCTGACACTCCGGGCCACCTCTGACCTTGCTCCCAGGTACACCTCTGACACTCCCAGGTGCACCACTGGCCTCCCAAATTTTTCGCAACCTCCCAGATTACACCGCGCCCCAGGCCTGCAGGTACCTCGGCACTGCCAGGTGCAAATAGAACCACTTCCAGAGTACACCTCCGATACTCCCAGGTACACCTCTGGCATTCCAGGTACTCAGACACTCCCAGGTACACCTCAGACACTCCCAGGTGCCTCTGACACTCACAGTACACCTCAGACACCAGGTACACCCAGACACTGCCAGGGCACACCTCAGACAGCATTCTGTTTTCACCTCTGACACTCTCCAGGTACACCCTGACATTCCAGTACACCTCTGACATTCCCAGGTACACCTCTGTCACTCCCAGTTACACCTCCGACACTCCCAGTTACACCCCTGCCACTCCCAGGTACCTCTGCACTCCCAGGTACACCTCCGATACTCCCAGGTACCTCCGACTCCCAGGCCTCTGACACTCACAGGTACTCCTCTGACACTCCCAGGTACACCTCAGACCTCCCAGGCACCTCTGACACTGCCAGGGCCGCTCTGACTGCCATGTACACCCCTGACACTCCCAGTTACACTTCAGACACTCCAGGTACACTTCTGAAACCAGGTACACCCTCTGACACTCCCAGGTACACCTCTGACCTCCCAGGTACTCCTCTGACCTCCCGGGTACTCCTCCTGACCTCCCTGGTGCACCTCAGACACTCCCAGGTACACCTCAGACACTCCCATGTGCACCTCTGGCACTCCCGGGTACCTCCGATACTCCCAGGTACACCTCTGACCTCCCAGGTACACCTGCACGCTCTCAGGTACAGCCCTGGCATTCCCAGGTACACCACCCAGCACTCCCAGGTACATCTCAGACACTGCCAGGTACACCTCTGACACCCCAGCAGTACACCCCAGCCTTGCGGTACACCTGTGACACTCCTAGGTACACCTCAGGCACTCCCAGGTACCTCCCAACACTCTGCTACCTCCCAGGTACACCCCTGACCTCCCAGGAACACCTCCGACACTCCCAGGTACACCTCAGACACTCCGGGGTACCTCTGACATTGCCGAGTACACCTCTGACACTGCCAGGTAACCTTTATCACTCCCAGGTACCTCCGATACTCCCCAGGTACACCTCTGACACTCCCAGGTACACCTCCTGACTCTCCCAGGTACTCATCTGACACTCCTGGTACACACACACCTGGCCTCCCCAGGTACCTCCCTTACACTCCAAGTTACACCTCAGACACTCCCAGGTATGCTTCTGGCTTACTGCCAGGTGTTTTACCTCTGACCTCCCAAAGTACTCCTCTGGCCTCCCAGGTACTCTCTGACCTCCTGGTACACACCTGACACTCCCAGGTGCACCACCCCAGCCTCCCAGGTACACCTCTGGCACTCCCAGGTACACCTCTGACACTCCACAGGTACAAGTCCCAGCACTTTCAGGCACACCTCAGACACTCAAAAAGTACACCTCAGACACCCCAGGTGCACCTCTGACATTCCAGGTACCTCTGACCAATCCATGTATGCCTCTGACACTCCCAGTGCCTCCGATACTCCCAGGTACCTCCGATGCTCCCAGGTGCACCTCAGACACACCAGGTACACTTCTGACACACACCTGATGCACACCTCCAGACACTCCCGTTTTTACCTCTGACACTGCCAGGTACACCTCTGACACTGCCAGGTACACCCCTGACAATCCCAGGTACACTTTATCCTCCCAGGTACACCTCCGATACTCCCAGAGTACCTCTGACTTGCTCCCAGGTACCACCTCTGACACTCCCAGGTACACCTCCCAACCTCCCCAGGTGCACCACCCCAGCTCCCAGGTACCACCACTGACCTCCCGGATTACACCGCTGACCACTGCCAGGGCCACACCTCACAGGCACTGCCAGGTACAACTCAGACACTTCCAGGTGCCACCTCCGATACTCCCAGGTACACACCTCTGGCATTCTGGGTACACCTCAGACACTCTGGGTACCCCTCCAGACACTCCAGGAATTGCACCTCTGACACTTTCTGAGGTACACCTCCAGCCAGACGCGCCGCCAGGTACACCTCAGACACTGCCAGGTACACCTCAGACATTCCTGGTACACCTCTGGCTTTTTGGGTAAACCTCTGACACTCCACAGGTACCGTGCTCCCAGGTACACCTCACTTGCTCAGAGATTACACCTCCAGACACTCCCAGTGTGCTTCTGGCCTCCCAGGTACACCTCCCCAGCCTCCCAAAGTACTCCCCCTGACCTCCCAGGTGCTCCTCTGACACTCCCTGAGTACCACACACCTGACTTGCTCCAAGGTACACGCCACCAACCTTGCTCCCAGGTACACCTCTGGCACTCCAGGTGCACCTCTGACATTCTCAGGTACCTCTGACCTCCCAGGTAAACTCTGGCTTGCTCCCAGGTGCACCTCCCAGCAATCAGGTACACCTCTGACGCTCCCCAGGTACCTCCAAATGCTCCCAGATACTCAAATGCTCCCAAGGTGGTGCACCTCGAACACTCTGGGTACACTTCTGACACACCCAGGTGCACCTCAGGGCCGCTCCCAGGTACACCTCCTGACACTGCCGGGTACACCTCTGGAAACACCAGGTACACCCCCTGACACTCCCAGGTACCTCAGACGCTCCCAGGTACACCTCTGAAACTGCCAGGTACACCCCAAGCACTCCCAGGTACACCTCAGACGCTCCCAGGTACACCTCTGACACTCCAGGTACCTCTGACTTGCTCCCAGGTACACCTCGAACGCTCTCAGGTACTCTTTGCAAACTCCCAGGAACCACCCCTGACGCTCCCAGGTACACCCCTGACCTCCAGGTACACCTCCTGGGCTTTGCTCCCAGGTACACCTCTGACCTCCCAGGTGCACTCTGACACTTCCAGGTACCCATCTGACACTGCCAGGTCCCACCCTGACCTCCCAGGTGCCACCTCAGACACTCCCAGGTACACCTGATGCTCCTGGGGTGCACCTCCCAGCCTCCAGGTCACTCGACTCCACCTCCCAGGTGCTGCTCCTGACACTCCTGGTGCTTTTCTGAAACTCCCAGATACACCTCGAACCTCCCAGGTACACCTGAGACACTCCCAGGTACACCTCAAGAACTGCTCTGAGTACACCCTGACATTTGCCAGAGTACACCTCTGACACTGCCAGGTACACCTTTGTCACTCCCAGGCACCTCCGTGCTCCCAGGTACACCTCTGACACTCCCAGGCCCCACACCTCCTGGCACTCCCAGGTACTCCACGCTGACACTCCTGGTACACACCCTGACGCTCCCAGGTACACCTCCCACACTCCCAGAGATTGCACCTCCAGGCACTCCCAGGTGTCACTTCTGACACTCCCCCGGTACACACCTCTGACTTGCTCCCAAGTGCTCCTCTGACACTCCCAGGTACTCTCTGACGCTCCCTGGTGCACACCCTGACACTCCAATTTTTCACCCCAACACTCCCAGGTACACTTCTGGCACTCCCAGGTACACCTCTGACACTCCAAGGTGCCTCTGACATCCAGGTGCACCTATGTTGCTCTCAGGTACAGCCCTGGCATTCCCAGGTACACCACTGACACTCCCAGGTACATCTCGAACACTGCCAGGTACCCTCTGACACTCCCATGTACACCTCTGACACTTCCAGGTACCTCTGAGCCTCCCAGGCCTCCTCAGACACTCTAGGTACCTCCTGACACTACAGGTACACCTGACACTCCAGGTACACCCCTGACACTCCGAGACACCTCCGACACACTTCCAGGTACCTCAGACACTCCCAGGTACACCTCCTGACATTGCCAGGTACACCTCTGACACCAGGTACACCTTCCTCCTCCCAGGTACACCTCAAATACTCCCAGGTACACCTCTGGCCTCCCAGGTACACCTCTGGCCTCCCAGGTACACCTCCCTGACACTCCCAGGTGCACCACTCCCAGGTACACCACTGACCTCCCAGTTACACCGCCCCAGCTGCCACCTCTCAGCACTGCCAATTACAGCTCAGACACTTCCCGGGTGCACCTCCGATACTCCCAGGTACCTCTGG
>NW_024735295.1:0-8793 GCF_018991925.1 Homarus americanus | reverse complement strand
CGGTCGGTAGTCAGGTCAGAGGGTAAGGTGACCCAACAGTCTCACCTGGTTATAAATCTTCTTAATTACAAAATTGTCCAGTTTGTACATGCCATTACTCACATTCATGTTGACTGCTTCGGTATGTTTAATGAGACTAGATTCTATAAAGTTCCTACTGTCAATTGAATTACAATGTAATATTGAGGAGGCATTATCCCAGTCAATGCAATGCTTGTTATCCCTCAAATGAACAAACAGAGCATTGGATTCCTGGCCTGTCCTAACACTATATTTATGTTGTTTAAGTCTAGTTACAAGATCTTTACAAGACTGTATTCCGCTCAGTTTTTATTTCCTTATTTATTTCACACTTCAGATTATCCTTAACATAGATTGCTACTCCGCCTCCTTTCCTAGTCTGCCTATCAGTATGGAAAAATTTGTAACCAGCATTTTGGTATTCGATAGGTAACTCACGTGAGTCTAGGTTGATCCACGTTACAGTGAATGTTATTATATCGATTTTTTCGGTACATACCAAGGCCCTAATATCATCTATTTTGTTTCTCATTCTTCTACTGTTCGCTTAGTAGACATTTAAGTTAGTCGTGTTCTGAGTCATCCCTTTACCGCGTTTAGTTTTAAACTCCCTGTCTAATTTAGTTTTGTCATCATTCCTAAGACTATTTCCCTGTAATCTTTCACTTTGTTTACTAGCTCCCACTGCAGTCTCCTCCACCCCCGTGCTCATATGTTCCCCTAGCAGTTTAAAGACTTCGATATCCTTTGAACTGCCCCCTCTAGAGACCCAGCCAGGGTGGCCACCCCATCCCAAGACAGGTGCACCCCATCCCTAGCATATAAGTCCCTTCTGCCGAAGAAGTTGTCCCAGTTGTCAATGAATGGGACTAATATTGACTTGCAATATCTGTCAAGATGGTCATTGACACCAACTGCCCTTGACAACCATTCACTGCCAACTCTCCTTCTAGGCAGGACACAGCATATGATAGGGATCCCTCCCTTAGTCCTAATACGATCTATAGCTGCCTTGAACTTATCAAGAAGCTCCTCGCTCCTACACCGGCCAATATCATTGCCTCCTGCACTGAGGCAGATAATGGGTTTGTTCCCATTACCAGACAAGATATTGTCCATCCTGTCAATTATATCCCCCACCCCAGCTCCTGGCAAACACACCCTCATCCTATTTTTGTTTTTACCGCAAAAAGCCCTGTCCAAGTACCTTACCTGTGAGTCACCAACAATTAAAGTTTTTTACCTTTCTTGTCATCCCTGTCCCTGACTGTACTAACGTCCAATTCGTCTACCAAGGGACTGAACGAAGTGGTACACTTAGCTGCTGATGTCGTTGTTGACGTATCCTTGGTGTGTTTTTTTATCACCGGCTTGGTCTTCCCTCTGCTCACATCCTTCCACTCGCTTGAGTTTTCGTCAGACACTGGCTTTCCCTCTCCCGCCTCCTCCTTCATCTTCGCCATCTCTTCCTTTAATTTCAGGTTCTCCAACGTGGCCCTCTCTATTTCTTCCTTGGCCCTCTCCAATTCTTCCATGGTCCACTCCAGTTTGGTCAACAAACTCGCACACCCCAGACCACACATAGCACTGGCCATATCTGATAATTATCCCTCGGGAGCTAACCCTGCCGTGACCTTTCCCCTAGTGAGGTCAGAACACGGCGCCATAAGCTCGTTGAACAGGCTTTGTGTGAAATATAACATAGTCTAGGACTGCTTTCAGTATCCTGGTGGTCTAGAGGTGGCGTTCTCCGGTCACAGTCGTGGGCCGTGGGTTCGAATCCTTGCTGGGTGAGGTGTTGATTATATATATATATATATATATATATATATATATATATATATATATATATATATATATATATATATATATATATATATATATAAATCTAAAACGTAGATAAAATATATATATATATATATATATATATATATATATATATATATATATATACATATATATACCCTATATGTTAAATCTCAGACACAACTTGAAATTACATCACATACAGTATAACAGCGAGTAACTACAGACCTCGTGGTACCACCACATACCAGGTGGACACACCCCAAGACCCTAGGGACGTGACCTCGTCCGCTAATTACCTGAATTACCGGGTGACCTCACCTGACCAAGACACCTGGGCATGACCACATCTGAACACGATGTCCAGATCTAACCAGTTTAGTGATAATTTGTTAGAGGTCAAAAGCCGGCTGGGCCGACCCCATATAAAGGCCCTACAGTCCCGTCCACGTTCATTCTGATTCTAATTCTGATCCTGGTTGTCATTCGAACATTCTGAGGAGACGCTCATTACTCTGGAGATTCTCAGAGTCACGCTCATCCTCTCCCCGACGTCACCAGCTAAGCAGAAGCCTCCCATAGGAGGCAGCCCAGCCGAGCACCCACTGGGCCTACGTGAGGGTACACTTGAATCTTGTCAGAACTATTCCTAGGGTGAGTTACCTACTGTGGGAAGTGTATTCATTCATGTGTGTCCGAGAGTCAGTGTCGAGTAACGTAACACAATGTGTAGTACCCCGATATAATATTGATATTAACGTGTCCATGTCATTGAGTGAATTAATAAATAGTTGTTTCGAAGAGGGGTTTAACAAGTTGTACCTTTGAGAATAGATATGTGTATTGACATATAAGATAAGCATATTGACGCTGAGTAAATAACATCCTGGCCACGCTACCAAACTCTTCCTATCTTTACATTCTTACTCTCTATACGACGTCCTACTTATATGTAATATCTTCTTCTTATGTGTTCTGTCTCTCTCTCTCTCTCTCCATATATATATATATATATATATATATATATATATATATATATATATATATATATATATATATATATATATATATATATATATATATATATATATATATATATTATTGTTCCCTCACCTTTCAAACCACTGCATCTATTGTCTGGTCTACTACAGCACACAGGCTTGCTTTACCATCTCTAGGGACGAGACACGAGTATGACTCGTCTTAGTTAACACTCCGGGGTTTCCCTTCTCCATATCCTGGTTGTTGCGTCACTTCCTCCAAGTCTTCTTTGTGAGCTCCAATTCGAGGAGAGGACTTGGCTCTGGGAAGTGACCACAGGATCATCTATCCACTAAACCTACAGACAGTGACTACCTACCGTCTTCTACAATACTCAGCCTTACTCGTCAGCCATCTCAGCTCCTCACTTAAGTACTTGTATCTTGTATTGCCTCCCCCACGTCCACTTGCTTCAAAATGGTTTATGTTGTATTAATATGTATATACTGTTAATGTTTAGGTTAAGTTGGTTAAGGGTAATTTATAAGCTGAATATTTTGTTAAGGATTTATGGTACTCTATTATACACAACGAAAACTCGCATCCTTTGTCTACCCTTTTATAGTCCGATTGTCTTTGTTTTTTTTTATTGTTGTTACCTGTTGGGATCTGGGTAGACGTATAACTATATTCTAAATCCCCAACTCGTAACAAATGGCGACCGTGACAGGACACGACCTTAAGTACCATATTCCTTCCTCCCTTGTTACTCGGTGTTAATTATTCCTCCCAGTCACTTCTGTTCATAATTGCTTTACGGTAGTTTAAAGTTCCCTTCATATGTGTGTGCATATATTGGTATTACCGTATAGTAAGAGTGACAGACGTAGGATATTAGGTTCCAAGTGTCATAAGGCTTACTTGTTATTACACGTGGCAGTCGTGTAGTAAGTCTTATCGAGTGTAGGGAAGAATCCGGATCTGTTTAATGCCGTACCCTCACTCCAGAGTAGGCTGTTCCATAGTCACTAGTTTACGGTGAAGTGATATCTTGGGACGCCCCGCTCTACCAGGACCCCATAATTATAAAGCCTCAATTATTGTTCTTCTCATTATCTCATTCAGGGTCAATCATACCATTTATCAGGGTTGTTTATCCGGATCTTTATATTAACGCCGTAATACGCCCTTCCTCTTTAAAGTATCTCAGGGTTGTTAATCCGGATCTTTATATTAAATGCCGTAATACGCCCTTCCCCTTTCAAGTCTCTCATCCTTATCTAAGGATCTTCTCAGAAGAACAATAATCATAAGTGTAATTTCCCTAGGTAGTTTCCGGGACTTTCTGGTTATCCACTGCCGTGATATTTTCTAGGGTAATCCACTTATCTTATCTTTTTTACCATTAATTATTTTATCTAGGTTTTCTTAATGGCCACCTCAGGATTTGTTAAACTTGGTAGTCCTGGAGGAGTGGAAGAGCAAGATATCCATTTCACATCTTGAAGCATGTGGAGGAGCGTAGAGAGGTTAATTTAGGGCGTGCGGCTGAGCTGGCTTATGCGTACGCCTTGCTGGTGGGGTCACTGTGCCGTAGGGAACGTGGTACTTTCCGGCATGTTAGGTCCTCCTCTGATGATAACCTTGGGGACGTGAGTGGTAGGTCGAAAGGTCCCACACCTACCCCCCCCCCCCTGATGCAACCAAGTTTTATTGTTTTTACTGTAAAAAACCAGGCCATACGATCTAGTCTTGTAAACACCCAAAGTGTCGAACTGCTAAAAGTAGTTCCCTGGATCCCAAATCCAAACCAATAGCAACCACCAATGTGGAAAGGCCCCATCAGGATCTATTCTCTTCATTCACCTATGAGGGAAAAATTTCAATCATAGAGGGGTCTCGTTCTTTCCCTATTCGTATACTACGTGATACGGGCGCAGCACAATCTTTCCTCCTGTTTAACGCCATTCCTGATATATCTACCGCATTTACTAATGAGTGTTCTAATTTCAGATCTCTCATCCCATTCTTCCTATCCCTTAGCTAAAGTGCACCTCCAATATCCCTTGATTACTGGGGAAGTGCAAGTAGCCATTAGGAAAGATCCAATGCCTGTGAGCGGCATTCATTTATTATTGGGTAATGACTTGGTAGGAGATCTAGTGGTTCCCAACATAAAGACAGTCGACTCTCCCTTACCTTGAAGAAACTATTCCTCACCTTTTCCCATCTTGTGCTGTCACCCGGTCACAGTGTGCGCGAAATGGGCCCTCTTCATCTAAAACCACCTCCAATATCTTACCACCCACACTCCCAAGGTTGCTTGGAACGGTTCCATCAAAACTTTCAAATCAATGCTAATAAACTATCTCCCCTCAACTATATAATCCATACTCCTGATCGCAGGAAAGATTCACAACTTGTTCACATTGATCTCATGAAACTTTACCATTCCAGGCAGTCAGAGGAAGACATCCCAGAGGCTATAAGCCTACCTGTATTGCATTCGGTTTTGTCAGGGCCGGAGCCGGAGACAGATGACATGGACCTATTGGAGAATTTAGACTTCCCTCTACCTAAAGAGAACCCTGCTAACAGTCACATACTCAACAACTTGGATGAGTATTTTTCTGTTCTGAATCCATCTCAAGCAAAAGATCTCACTAAGTTATTATCGACATTTCCTAAAGTCACGTCAGACCTCCCAGGGTTTTGCAATATACTTAAACATGATATTAAGCTAATCTCAGATGATGTACAACCCATTAGGCAATCAGCCTATCGACTAAATCCACAAAAAAGAGATTATGAAAAAGGAGGTAGACTTTTTGTTAAAACATAACTTAGCTGAGCCTAGTACCTCCCCCTGGGCTTCACCTTGCCTTCTCATTCCAAAACCCGATAGCACTTTTCGTTTCTGTACCGATTATCGTAAAGTGAACCAGGACACTGTCTCAGACTCCTACCCTTTACCTTTGATTGAAGATATAATAGACAGCATAGGCTGTGCAAAATTCATCAGTACCATGGACCTGTTGAAAGGATATTATCAAGTGGGACTCACGGATATGGCAAAAATAATCTCAGCATTTATAACTCCATTTGGTCTTTTTCAATATTTGGTTATAGCGTTTGGCTTTTCTAATGTCGGCCACATTCAGAGGGCCATCCTTCCTAATTCAGGACCTAGGTGGGACGTTCGCCTACCTGGATGACCTGGTGGTGGTGTGTCGGACAGCTGGGACGAACATCTGGTGCGTTTGGAATGCTGTTTGCACGACTGCAGAGACTGGATTCACATAAGCCTGGCTAAATCTGCTGGCCGGGCTTCAGTGACTTACCTGGGACATATCGTTGGGCATGGTATGGTAGGACAAGGACGCAAACGTTAGAGCCATCTTGTCCTTCCCCACTCCAAGGACGAGGAAGGAACTCATGCGCTTCCTGGGGATGTGCGGCTACTACCGTCAGTTCTGCAGTAACTTCTCCAGCGTGGCCGGACCCCTCACAGACCTTACCAGTTCTGCGGTCCCTTACATCTGGAACCAGAAGTGCGACCAGTCTTTCCACCGCCTCAAAGCCTTCCTTGCCTCCAAGCCTGTAGTCCACCCCCCTGACTACACCTCGCCCTTCCATCTGCAAATCGACGCTAGTGGTGTCGGAGTGGGGACTGTGCTCCTACAACCCGACCCAACCACTGATGTTCTTCACCCTGTGGCATACTACTCCGCCAAGTTGAAAAAACATCAGACCAACTACTCGACCATAGAGAAGGCCTTGGCTCTGGTGTTGGCAATAAAGAAGTTTGAATGTTACCTCCAGTCTTGCCCACAAACAACCCTAGTCTTCACCGACCATAACCCACTCACGTTCATCCAAACCAACAAGACCTCCAACCAGCGAATCCTCCGCTGGGCTCTCCTCACCCAGCCCTATAATCTACAAGTCCGGCACATAAAGGGGGTCGATAACCTGATTGCAGACTCCTTATCCCGAGCTCCAGTGGAAATGCAGCAGCTACTCTCCAGACGCACCAGGTGATCACCTCCTTCGCGCCCGCGCTACGGAGGTCTTTGGAGGGGGTGTGTTACGAACCCCTCCACCCAGCACTACGAAGCACGCCATCTATTGTCCTGATCTACCTACCCAGCACCACGAGCAACGCCATCTAGGGACGAGACACGAGTATGACTCGTCTTAGTTACCACTCCGGGGTTTCTCTTCTCCATATCCTGGTTGTTGCGTCACCTCCTCAAAGTCTTCTTTGTCAGCTCCAATTCGAGGAGAGGAGACTTGGCTCTGGGAAGTGACCACAGGATCATCTATCCTCTAAACCTACGTGCAGTGACTACCTACCGTCTTCTACAATACTCAGCCTTACTCGTCAGCCATCTCAGCTCCTCACTTAAGTATTTGTATCTTGTATTGCCTCCCCCACGTCCACTTGCTTCAAGATTGTTTTATGTTTTATTAATATGTATATACTGTTAATGTTTAGGTTAAGTTTGGTTAAGGGTAATTTATAAGCTGAATATTTTGTTAAGGGATTTATGGTACTCTATTATACACAACGAAAACTCTCATCCTTTGTCTACCCTCTTATAATCATTGTGTCTTTTGTTTTGTTTTATTGTTTACCTGTTGGATCTGGGTAGACTATTGCTATATTAAATCCCCAACTCGTAAACATAACTAACACTCCTTTTTATGAACCCAAGTACTTTATTAGCCTTGTTACGAGCAAAAACACATTGTTTACTTGGCTTAAGGTTCCTACTTATCATTACTCCTAAATCTCTCTCGCAGTCGGATTTCTCTATGGCATCGTTGTTCATCTGGTATCTGGTTTCCCTGTTTACATCTCCTATACTGAGTACTTTACATTTGTCGACGTTGAATTTCATCTGCCATTTGCAGACCATTCGAAAAATTTGTTTAGATCTTCCTGTAGTTTTGCCGAGTCCTCGTCAGATTTGATAACACATCCTATTTTAGTGTCATCAGCAAATTTACTTATGTTGCTGTCAATGCCGATATCTATGTTGTTTATGTATATAATAAATAATAATGGTCCAAGTACTGAGCCTTGGCAACTCCAGTTGTGACGTTGCTCCAATGGGACTTAGTGCCGTTAATGCTCACTCGCTGTTTCCTGTCCTGTAACCACGCCCTAATCCATTTAGGGATGTCACCTTTGATGCCATGAGCTTCTACCTTTCTAATTAGTCTTTCGTGGGGGACTCTGTCGAAGGCTTTGCTAAAGTCGAGATATACCACATCATAATTGTGCCCCTCGTCCACCGATTCGAAAACTGATGGAAAGAATGTTAATAGATTAGTTAGACAAGAACGTCCGCTTGTGAAGCCATGCTGGGAATCATTGATCAATCCGTGCTTCTCCAGGTGATTTCGAATAGAGTTTGAAATGATTGCTTCCAGTAATTTGCCTACTATTGATGTTAGACTGATTGGGCGATAGTTAGAGGATAGTGATCTATCCCCCTTCTTGAAAATCGGTATTACTTCGCTATCTCCAGGATTTGGTACTACACCTGTTTTTGTGACATGTTAATAACTTTGCTAAGGGCATACTAAACTCTTTACACATTCCTTTAATACTCTGGCAAATATCTCATCGGGACCAGGTGACTTAATAGGCTTTGGTTGTCTGTTGCTTACTAACATAGTTACTAGTCACTACTATCTCACTTAATTTGTTTTCTTCACTATCTCTGAATAGAGTCGGTGCCTCAGGTATCATGTTTAAATTTTCGGTGGTGAAAACTGTTGAAAAATATTTATTCAAATTATTGCTCATTTCTCCGTCGTTATCAGTGAGCTCGCCGAAGTCTGACCATATTGGTCCAATCTTTTCTCGTGTTTTAGTTTGATGCATTTGGTAGAATCCTTTGGGGTTTGTCTTCGCCTCCAATGCTATCCTTACCTCATTATTCCTCTTTGCTTTCCTTATCTCGGTTTTAACCC
>NW_024735294.1:0-12891 GCF_018991925.1 Homarus americanus | reverse complement strand
GAAGTTGGCTGCATTGCCCCCATTCATCATCACCTCTTCTTCTCCCCCATTCATCATCACCTCTTCATCTATCATCACTCTCTCTCCCATTCATCATCACCTCTTCTCTCCCCATTCATCTTCACTCTTCTTCTCCCATTCATCTTCACCCTTCTTCTTCCCCATTCATCATCATTCTCTTCCCCATCATCATCATTCCTTCTTCCCCCATTACATCATCACTCTTCTTCCCCATTCATTCACCTCTTCTTCCCCCATTCATTCATTTCTTCTCCCCATTCATCTTCACCTCTTCTCCCCTCATCTTCACCTCTCTTCTCCCCCATCATCTTCACTCTTCTTCTCCCCCATTCATCTTCACCTCTTCTTCCCCCATTCATCTTCAACCTCTTCTTCCCCCATTCTCATCTTCACTCTTCCCCCATTCATCATCACCTCTTCTTCCCCATTCATCTTCACCTCTCTTCCCCCATTCATCATCACCTCTTCTTCCCCCATTCATCTTCACCTCTTCTTCCCCCATTCATCATCACCCTCTCCCCATTCATCATCACCTCTTCCCCCATTCATCTTCACCTCTTCTCTCCCCCATTCATCTTCACCTCTTCTTCCCCATTCATCTTCACCCTCTCTCCCCCATTCATCTCACCTCTTCTCTCCCATTCATCTTCACTTCTCTTCCCCATTCATCTCACCTCTCTTCCCCCATTCATCTTCACTCTCTTCCCCCATTCATCATTACCTCTTCTTCTCCCCCATTCATCTTCACCTCTCTTCCCCCCATTCATCTTCACTTTTCTCTCCCCATTCATCTTCACTCTTCTTCTCCCCATTCATCATCACCCTTCTTCTCCCCATTCATCATCACTCTCCCCATTCATCTTCACTCTTCCCATTCATCATCTTCACTTCTTCTCTCCCCCATTCATCTTCACTTCTCTTCCCATTCATCATCACCTCTTCTTCTCCCCCATTCATCTTCACCTCTTCTTCCCATTCATCTTCACTTCTCTCCCCCCATTCACTTCACCTCTTCTTCCCCATCATCTCACCCTCTCCCCATTCATCTCACCTCTTCTTCCCCCATTCATCATCACTCTTCTTTCCCCATTCATCTTCACACCTCTCTTCCCCCATTTCATCATCACCTCTCCCATTCATCTTCACCTTCTTCCATTCATCATCATCACCCTTTCTCTCCCCCATTCATCATCACTCTTCTCTCCCCATTCATCTTCACCTCTTCTTCCATTCATCATCACCTTCTTCCCCCATTCATCATCACTTCTTCCCCATTCATCATCACCCCTTCTTCCCCCATTTATCATCACCTCTTCTTCTCCCCCATTCATCTTCACCTCTTCCCCCATTCATCATCACCTCTTCCCCCCCATTCATCATCACTCTTCTTCTCCCATTCATCTTCACTCTTTCCCCATTCATCATCACCTCTTCTTCTCCCCATTCATCATCACCTCTTCTTCCCCATTCATCATCACCTCTTCTCTTCCCCATTCATCTTCACTTCTTCTCCCCATTCATCTTCACCTCTTCTTCTCCCCATTCATCATCACTCTTCTTTTCTCCCCATCATCATCACCTCCTTCTTCTCCCCCATTCATCATCACCCTTCTTCCCCATTCATCATCACTCCTTCTTTCTCCCATTCATCATCACCCTTCTTCTTGTTAAATGTTGATGTCTCGTAATATGTTAAGAGAAGACATTTAAGAATTGAAATGTTAGCATGTGTGTGTGTGTGTGTGTGTGTGTGTGTGTGTGTGTGTGTGTGTGTGTGTGTGTGTGTGTGTGTGTTTGTGTGTGGCTCAGTTAAGAGGTAGATAATGTCATTTGTCTGATAATAAATTCTAGGTGATAATACCAGATGAACGATACATTAGTGTTGATGATGGTGATGTAACGAATATTATAATAATAATAATAATAATAATAATAATAATAATAATAATAGTAATAATAGTGATAATAATAACAATAAAATGATAAAACAATAACACACACAACCAGCAATAAATAAAAATAATAATAATAAGGAGAACCTTGTTGAAAATGGACTCGACCTGGTGACCATATAAGCCTGACCGTCACCACCACGGCCGCTGTTGCTCCTGATAATATTATTCACTCAAGTATCTTTATCTTCCGTCTAACTTCTTATCGCTTCCTGTTCATGTAATAAGGAATGTATCTGAAACAATAACCAAACATACTATTTATTGTATTACTGGAGTCGATCAACATGAAGATTACACCCTGCTTATTTTACCTGATGATTAAACACCCTAACGTCAGGATTTAGGTCAGGTCAGGTTAGGCTAGGTCAGGTCAGGTCAGGCTAGGTAAGGTTAGGTTAGGCTAGGTCAGGTTAGGTAAGGTAAGGTAAGTAGATTATGTCAGGTCAGGTCAGGTTTTGGTGAATAAGCAAAGTTACAAAGACAAGGTTAGTTAAAGTTTCCTACTGAGAGGAGACACTGTCTGTCTGTCTGTCTGTCATTTACCCTCCTCTCTCCTCGTTATTGGTCTCAATCACACGAAATCACCCTTTACTTACCTTGTCGCCTCCTCCTCCTCATCACCTCCCACCAGCCAGATTACTCCCTCACCAGCCAGATTACCTCCCACTAAGCCAGATTACCTCAACCAGGCAACCTCCCACCAGATTACCTCCTCACCTGATTATCCTCTAACCAAACCTAACCTAACCAACATAATTAATTGGCTTCAGGTGAATGTCCCTACTATTGAGAGGTTGTTCAGTTTACGTTATTAAGATGTATTTAGTACGTTATTGAGAGGTATTTAGTGTACGTTGAGAGGTATTTAGTGCGTTATTGAGAGGTATTTAGTGTGTTATATTTATGTACGTTATTAGAGGTGTTTAGTGTATTATTAAGAGGTATTTAGTGTACGCTATTAGAGGTATTGAAGCGTTATTGAGAGGTGCTTAGTGTGCGTTATTAGAGGTGTAGGTGCGTTATTAAGAGGTATTTAGTGTACGTTATTAAGAGGTGTTTAGTGTACGTTATTAGAGTGTGTTTATTAAGATAAGGTTTAGTGTACGTTATTAGAGGTGTTTATAGGTTAGAGATGTTTAGTACGTTATTAAGAGGTGTTAGTGTGCGTTATTAGAGGTGTTTAGTGTACGTTATTAAGAGGTGTTTAGTACGTTATTAGAGGTATTTAATGTACGTTATTAGAGATGTTTAGTGTACGTTATTAAGAGGTGTTTAGTGTTATTAGAGGTGTTTAGTGTACTAGTAAGAGGTGTTGAGTACGTTATTAGAAATGTTATTAAGAGTGTAATGTTAAGAGTGTTTAGTGCACGTTATAGAGGTGTTTAGTGTACGTTAAGAGGTGTTTAGTGTATATTAGAGGTGTTTAGTGTACGTTATTAGAGATGTTTAGTATAAGCATAAGAGGTGTTTAGTATGTTATTAGAGGTGTTTAGTGTACGTTATTAAGAGGTGTTTAGTACGTTTAGTGTACGTTATTAAGAGGTGTTTAGGTGTGTTATAGAGGTGCTTATGTATGTTATTAAGAGGTGTTTAGTGTACGTTATTAGAGGTATGAAAAAGTATTAGAGAGGTGTTTAGTACGTTATTAGAGGTGTTTAGTGTACGTTATTAGAGGTGTTTAGTGTACGTTATTAAGAGGTGTTTAGTGTACGTTATTAGAGGTGTTTAGTGTACGTTATTAAGAGGGTGTTTAGTGTAATGTTATAAGAGGTGTTTAGGTTATGCTATGAGGTTTAGTGCTATTAAGAAGTGTTTAGTACGTTATTAGAGGTGTTTAGTATGTTATTAAGAGGTGCTTTGTGTACGTTATTAAGAGGTGTTTAGTGTACGTTATTAAGAGGTGTTTAGTGACGTTATTAGAGGTATGAAAACGTTATTAAGAGGTGCTTAGTGTACGTTAGAGTAAAAAGTTTGAAAGGGCATAGAGGTGCTTTAGTGTGCGTTATTAGAGAGTGTGTTTAGTGTACGTTATTAGAGGTGTTTAGTGTACGTTATTAGAGGTGTTGTAGTGTTATTAGAGGTGTTTAGTACGTTATTAAGAGGTGTTTGTGTACGTTATTAAGAGGTGTTTAAAAAAGTATTAGAGTAAAAGCGTGTACGTTATTAAGAGGTGCTTGTACGTTATTAGAGTGTGCTTAGTGTACGTTATTAGAGTGCTGAGTCCAATGAGTAAGCTGAGGGCGCAAACCTCGGCCTTTAATGGAGGATCAAACGTTGTATCCACTCATTATATAAAGTTTAATTGGGTAGGATATATTTTGTGTGTGTGTTCTTGTTATCGTCAACTATGAGAGGTGTTAGGTGAAGGTCCATCAGATGATGATGACGGACAGTGATGGCGAGGAGCAGAACAAAAAAAAGGAGGACGACTTGTAATGGAGATGATGAGGAGGAGGAGGAGGAGGAGGACGACTTGTAATGGAGGAGGAGGAGGAGGAGGATGACTTGTAATGGTGATGGCGAGGAGGAGGAGGAGGAGGAGGACGACTTGTAATGGTGATGGCGAGGAGGAGGAGGAGGAGGATGACTTGTAATGGTGGTGGTGGATGAGGAGGACGACTTGTAATGGTGATGGCGAGGAGGAGGAGGAGGAGGACGACAGTATGGTGGATGCAAGGAGAGGAGGAGGAGGAAGACAGAGGAGGAGGACGATCAATGAGATGATGAGGAGGAGGAGGAGGACGACTTGTGATGGTGATGGCGAGGAGGAGGGGAGGAGGAGGACACTGTAGTGAAGGTGATGGTAGAGGAGAGGAGGAGGAGGAGGACGACTAGATGGTGATGGAGGAGGGAGGAGGAGGAGGACGACTAGGATGTAGGGTAGGAGGAGGAGGAGGACGACTTGTGATGGTGATGGCGAGGAGGAGGAGGAGGAGGAGGACGACTTGTAATGCGGTGGGAGGAGGAGGAGGAGAGACGTAATGGAGGAGGGGGAGGAGGAGGATGACTTAGGGATGTAGGATAAGGGAGAGGGAGGAGGAGAGGACGACTTAGGATGGTGGGATGAAGGGAGGAGGAGGGGAGGAGGAGGATGATTGTAATGGTAGGTGGTGGGGAGGAGGGGAGGATGATGAAGGATGGCGAGGAGGAGGGGAGGAGGATGACCCTAGGGAGGAGTGAGGGAGGAGAGGAGGAGGAGGAGGAGGATGACTTTGAATGGTGGAGGAGGAGGAGGAGAGAGGAGGAGGACGATTCTAGGAGTGGTGGAGGAGGAGAGGAGGAGGAGAGGTGACGAAGGTGGTGGTGAGGGAGGGAGGAGGACGACTGATGGTGGAGGAAAAAACACCCAGGAATGTGATGAGGAGGAGAGAGGAGACGAGTGGGAGGCAGGGAGGAGGAGGAGGAGGATGACTAGAATGGTGATGGAGGAGAGGAGGAGGAGGAGGAGGATGACTTGTAATGGTGGAGCAGGAGAGGAGGAGAGGAGGAGGATGACTTGTAATGGTGGTGCTAGGGAGGGGAGGAGGAGGACGACGGGATGGTGGAGGCGAGGAGGGGAGGAGGAGGATGACGATTGAGATGGTGGAGGAGGAGGAGGAGGAGGAGGATGACTTAGGGATGCAGAGGAGGAGGAGGAGGAGGGAGGACGACTTGTAATGTGGATGCAGGTGAGGAGGAGGAGGAGGAGGACGACTAATGGCAGAGGAGGGAGGAGGAGGAGGAGAGGACGACTGTAATGGTGATGGCGAGGAGGAGGAGGAGAGGACGACTGTATGGTGATGGCGAGGAGGAGGGAGGAGGGAGGACTGACTTATAATGGATGGAGAGGGGAGGAGGAGGATGACGTAGGGATGGAGGAGTGCGGAGGAGGAGGGAGGAGGAGGATGACTGGGCTGTGATGGAGGAGGGGAGGAGGAGGATGATGGGGGAGAGGAGGCGAGGAAGAGGAGGATGATGAGTAATGGTGGGAGGAGGGAGGGGAGGAGGACACGAGCAAGGGGAGGGGAGGTGAGAGGAGGGAGGATGATGAGGCTGTGGTGGAGGAGGAGGAGGGAGGAGGACGATGAAGCAGGAGGAGGAGGAGGAGGAGGGAGGGAGGAGGAGATTGGGGAGGATGGTGAGGAGGAGAGGAGGAGGATGACTTTAATGGTTGGATGGAGGGGAGGAGGGAGGAGGACGACGACGATGAAGAGGTGATGCAAGGAGGAGGAGGAGACGACTGTGATGGTGATGGCGAGGAAGAGGAGGAGGAGGACGACTTGTAATGGAGATGGAGGGAGGAGGAGGAGGATGACGGTGGACAGGATGGCGAGGGAAGAGGAGATGACGAGTAATGGTAGAGGCGAGGAGGAGGAGACGACAACAGAGGAGGAGGAGTGACGAGACGGAGGCAGGGAGGAGGAGACATTGTGGAGGGAGGAGGAGGGAGGAGATGACGGTATGGTGGATGGCGAGGAGGAGGAGGAGAGGACGACTTGTAATGAGCAGGAGGAGAGGAGGAGGAGGAGGGGAGGATGATGATGATGTAGAAGGGCGGAGGAGGAGGGGAGGACGATTTAGAGTGGTGGAGGAGGAGGAAGAGGAGGAGGAGGACGACTTGTAATGGTGATGGAGGAGGAGAGGAGGACGACAGATGGTGGAAAGGAGAAGAGGAGGACGACTTATAATGGTGATGCGAGGAGGTGAGGAGGAGGAACGACTTGTATGAGCAGGTAAGGGAGGAGGAGGAGAGGAGGAGGACGAGGATGTGAGGAGGGAGAGGAGACGATTGTGGGGCTGCAGGAGGAGGGAGGGAGGAGGAGGAGAGGACAGACTTTGTGGGGCAGGAGGAGGGAGGAGGAGGAGGAGGAGGATGACAGAAGGTGCAGGCGAGGAGGAGAGGAGGAGGAGGACACTGATTTGAAGGTGGATGGCGAGGGGAGGAGGAGGAGGAGGATGATGAAGGAAGGGTGAGGGGAGGAGGAGGAGGAGGACGACGGGGGCTGAGCAGGCGAGGGGAGGAGGAGGAGGACGATTTGTAGGTCAGGTGGGTGGGGAGGAGGAGGAGGAGGAGGAGGACACGGTGTGGTGGTGAGGAGGAGGAGGAGGAGATTGTAGTAGGGGGAGGGAGGAGGAGGAGGAGGAGGATGACGAAGGGTGGAGGGAGGAGGAGGAGGAGGAGGAGGAGGACACGTAATGGTGGTGGTGGGAGAGGAGGAGAGAGGAGACATTTGTAATGGTGGTGGTGGGAGGAGGAGGAGGAGGAGGAGGACGATTTAATGGTGGTGGCGAGGAGGAGGAGGAGGAGAGGAGGATGACTTGTAATGGGTGAGGAGGAGGAGGAGGAGGAGGAGGAGACAGTGATGGTGGTGGGTGAGGAGGAGGAGGAGGAGGAGGACATTGTAATGGTGGTGGAGAGGAGGAGAGGAGGAGGAGGAGGACGACTTGTAATGGTGGATATGAGGAGGAGGAGGAGGGAGGACGACTTGTGGGATGGTGGAGGCGAGGAGGAGGGAGGAGGAGGACACATGGAGGAAGGGAGGAGAGAGAGGAGGAGGATGATGATATGGTGAGGTGAGGGAGGAGGAGGAGGGAGGGATGACTTAGGCATGTAGGGAGGAGGGAGAGGGAGGGGAGGAGGAGGATGACTTAGATGTAGAGTGGCGAGGAGAGAGGAGAGGGAGAGGATGACGACTGTAGGGACAGGTGAGGGAGGAGGGAGGAGGACGACTTGTAATGGTGATGGCGAGGGGAGGAGGAGGGAGGAGGATGATGAAGGAGGAGGGAGAGGAGGAGGGGAGGAGAGGATGATGAAGGAGTAGGGTGAGGGAGGAGGAGAGGAGGATGATGAAGGAGCAGTGGTGAGAGGAGGAGGAGGAGGGATGCAGAAGGAGCAGGGAGGAGAGGAGGAGGACGACGAAATGGTGATGGCGAGGGAGGAGGAGGAGGAGAATACCTAGATGGTGATGGCGAGGGAGGAGGAGGAGGAGGACGACTTGTACAGGATGGCGAGGGGAGGAGGAGGAGGAGGATGACGTAGATGGTGATGAGTGAGGAGGAGGAGGAGGAGGACGATTTGCGGTGGAGAGGAGGGAGAGAGGGAGGAGGAGGAGGGATTAATGGTGATGTGAGGAGGGAGAGGAGGAGGAGGAGGATGATGAAGGTGTGGGGAGGGAGGAGGAGGACGACTAGAATGGTGGAGTGAGGAGGAGGAGGAGGAGGAGATGACTGGGATGGATGGTGAGGGAGGAGGAGGAGGAGGAGACTTGTAATGGTGATGTGAGGAGGAGGAGGAGGAGGACGACTTGTAATGGTGGGAGGAGGAGGGGAGGAGGGAGGAGGATGACGTAATGGTAATGGCGAGGGGAGGAGGAGGAGGACGACTTGTAAGTGGGATGGCGAGGAGGAGGAGGAGGAGGAGGAGGACGATGGTACGGTGATGCGAGGAGGAGGAGGACGATCTAGAGACAGATGGCGAGAAGAGAGGACGACTTATAATGGTGATGGCGAGGAGGAGGAGGACGAGAAGGAGCAGGCGAGGAGGAGGGGAGGAGGAGGACGACTTATAATGGTGATGGGGAGAGGAGGAGGACGACGTAGAATGGTGGATGGCGAGGAGGAGGGAGAGAGGACGACTTGTAATGGTGATGGCGAGGGAGGGACGACTGTGGGCTGTTATGGAGGGAGAGGAGGAGGGAGGAGAGGATGACGATAATGGTGGAGGCGGAGGAGGAGGAGGACGATTAGATGTGGATGGTGAGGAAGAGGAGGAGAGGATGACGTAGATGGTGGGATGGTGAGGAAGAGGAGGACGACTTATAATGGTGGAGGCAGGAGGAGGGAGGACGACGAAGGAGTGGCGTGAGGAGGAGGAGGAGGACGACGTGAGGAGGAGAGTGAGGAGGAGGAGGACAACTTGTAATGGGTGAGGAGGAGGAGGAGGAGGAGGACGACTTGTAATGGTGATGGCGAGGGAGAGGAGGAGGAGGACGACTTGTAATGGAGAAGGTGAGGAGGAGGAGGAGGAGGAGGACGACTTGTAATGGGGATGGCGAGGGAGGAGGGGAGGAGGAGGACGACGAAGGTGATGGTGAGGGAGGGAGGGGAGGAGGGAGGACGACTTTGTAATGAGCAGGAGGAGGGGAGGAGGAGGAGGAGGAGGATGACTTGTATGGTGGTGGTGAGGAGGAGGAGGAGGAGGACGATGATGGTGGTGGGGAGGGAGGGGAGGGGAGGAGGAGGAGGACGACTGTATGGTGGTGGCGAGGGAGGAGGAGGAGGAGGACGACTTTGAATGGTGGTGGGCGGAGGAGGAGGGGAGGAGGAGACGATTTGTAGATGGTGGTGGAGGGGAGGAGGAGGAGGAGGAGGACGACTTGTAATGGTGGTGGTGAGGAGGAGGGAGGAGGAGGACGATTTGTATGGTGGTGGCGGGGAGGAGGGGAGGAGGAGGAGGAGGAGGACGACTTGTATGGTGATGGCGAGGAGGAGGAGGGGAGGAGGAGGACGACTTGTAATGTAGGGTGGGGGAGGAGGGAGGAGGAGGAGGAGGCGACTTGTATGGTGGTGGTGAGGAGAGGAGGAGGACGACTTGTAATGGTGGGATGGAGGAGGAGGAGGAGGAGGAGGATGATGGGAGTGAGGAGGAGGAGGGGAGGAGGAGGAGGAGGATGACTTGTAATGTAGGAGGAGGGAGGAGGGAGGAGGAGGAGGGATGACGGTGGGGCTGGTGGGAGGAGGAGAGGAAGGAGGAGGATGACGTAATGGTGGAGTGGAGGGAGGAGGAGGAGGAGGACACGCAGATGGTGGATGGAGGAGGAGGAGGAGGAGGAGGAGGACGATTTGTAGCTGGTGATGGCGAGAGGAGGAGGAGTGACGGTGGGGATTGGGGATGGCGAGGGAGGAGGAGGAGGAGGATGATTGTAATGGTGGAGGAGGAGGAGGAGGAGGAGGAGGAGGAGGACGACTTGTGATGGTGATGGCGAGGAGGAGGAGGAGGACGACTTGTGATGGTGATGGCGAGGAGGAGGAGGAGGAGGACGACTTGTAATGGTGATGGCAGGAGGAGGAGGAGGAGGACGACTTGTGATGGGCGATGGCAGGAGGAGGAGGAGGAGGACGGTGACTTGTGGTGGTGGTGAGGAGGGAGGAGGAGGAGGAGGACGACTTGTAATGGTGATGGTGAGGGAGGGAGGAGGAGGAGGACGACTTGTAATGGTGGTGGTGAGGAGGAGGAGGACGGCCTTAATGGGCTGTTGGCGGGAGGGGAGGAGGAGGAGGACGACTTGTGATGGTGATGGCGAGGAGGAGGAGGAGGAGGACGACTTGTAATGGAAGTGAAGAGGGAGGAGGAGGAGGACGACTTGTGATGAGTGATGGCGGAGGAGGAGGAGGAGGAGGACGACTTGTGATGGTGATGGCGAGGAGGAGGAGGAGGAGGACGACTTGCCAATGAGTGACAGCGAGGAGGAGGAGGAGGAGGGACAGCTTGTGATGGGGAGGAGGAGGAGGACGACTTGTAATGGTGGCGAGGAGGAGGAGTAAAATAATTCCTCTCACATTAATTAGTCTTCATCTGACAGTTTCTATCCTTCCACTGGGCTCTGTTAATGATCCAAAAATTCCTCCTCTAGAACTTTCACCTCATCCTGACGGTCCATAGTATAGTCGGTCGTGTGGAGGAGACGCAGCAGAAGGTAGAATATATATATTTTTTATTCTTTATATTTTTATTATTTCCGTGTAATTATCGTACAGGGAAATTATTCGTTCATTAACATTGTCAGGGAGGACTTTGTTACTGGGGCTTACGCTAACCTAACCTAACCTAACCTAACCTAACCTAACCTAACCTAGATTATGTTATTTATGTTTTAAGTGTAACGGGGTGCAGTATTATTTCAGTTTACAGATAGATAATAATAATGATAATAATAATAATTAACGGTTTATTGAAAGAGCTTGGCAGCCAGACGGCTGAAAATATACAGTTACATATTTGGGGAATGGGTTTCGAATTACAAATAATATACAAGTAACATAAGTGACACAAATAAAACATATAATAACTAGATGGGGAAAAGCTCAAACTACAGTTCATTTCAACATAGTGACAGTGCAAGGAGTAGTGTTTACTGGGAGTGAATACACTGGTTTATTACAAGTTATTGATAATTTTTACAATGGTTGGGACTGGGCTGTTCTTATAGCGATCAGTTCGTGCACGTATGGGCTGGATGCGGTTGTGGTGTCGAACAGCAATTCTCGGACTAGGGATCTCAGGTGGTAGTAGGGCCGGTGTCGAGGATGGTGTAGAAGCTTCTTACCAAATTTGCAGATGAGGTCGTGGTGATGGTCAGTGAGAGTCGAAAGGGTCAGTGTGTTGAGCGCTTCTTGATATGTGGAGTAGGAAGGGAGAGAATAATCTTGCATGCCTTTTGCACTTTTTCTAGGTGCGTTGTGTGGCATTTAGGGAGGAAGACCAGGTGGGGGAGGCATAGATGAGCTTGGGAAGTATGAATGTTGTGTAAACACTGAGGAGCTCGTGTGCAGGAACTCCGAGGGACTTGAGTCGGCGGAGGAGGTGGAGACGGAAACTGGAGGATTTGACAACTTCACTGACGTGTGGTTTCCACTGTGTGTGTGTGTGTGTGTGTGTGTGTGTGTGTGTGTGGTCTATAACCGAAGAACATTGTTTAAAATTAAGATAATTATAAATACGAAAAATAAAATATAATTAACAAGACAAATAAAATGATGAAAAAAAGTCACCCCCAAAAAATTATTTACATTAATTTTTTGTTACTAATTATGAGTTATTTTGAGTTTCTTTGAGGAGCACAGACCACGGAAAGTAAACACTGCCAGTATATTGCACATAAACGTAAAGCATATACTGTATCTGTTTTCATCCAGCATATGTGACAAGATGATTGATGCTGAGATGTGGTTTCTGTAACTAGTACTGTATTAAACCTGTCTAACTGGGTTCAGAAAGCTCAATATTGAACTTGTTTTGGATGTGGTGTCTGGATCTCATTTTAAACTTGGTTAACTCCCGCTCAGACATATTGTTGCTAAACTTTTTTTTTTTTTTTGCTTGGTTCAGAATGGTTTTGGTATTGAACTTTTATGGCTGCGTTAAGGAAGCGTGTTGGTGAGGTGGGTGTGTTAGAGGTCTGGTTGTTTTGAGTATGTTGGCGTTAAGGAAGATGTATTTGCTGAACTTTCTTACGTGTTAGAGGAATTTACAGCAGATTTATGGCATTTTTATTATTTGAGGAAATTTATTCGTTAGTAGATGGAGAGAGAGAGAGAGAGAGAGAGAGAGAGAGAGAGAGAGAGAGCTGTACAAATCTTGGTAGAGTCTGGTTCAGCGCATCACTCAGATCTTCCACTGGACATACATTTTTTTTTTAATAAACAGAAGCTCCATCCCTCACCATACTGCCCTGAAATATATCTGGCGGAACACTTTTATATTATTTGTTAGTAAAAAGAGAACGTTTGTTGGTTTGTGTCTCAGACGGAACACAGAATAGAATAAGATCTTTTGTCACTAAATATATATTGATATACCTGCACTAGTTATCTCGGTTAATACAAGTTATGTTTTTATTAGTAAACTTGCATCTCGATTATTCAAGATGGAGGCCATTTTCACCACCACCGGTCATGTTCCTCGAAAAGAAGGTTTTTTGTACAATCGCAGTTTTAGCGATTTTGTTGACACTGGCCATGACAACACCAGTGATCATCAGTACTGAGTCAGTGGTGATCATTACCAACAGAGGCGTGGATCATTGTCCTCGTCTGTGGTGTCGTGGCCAGGCTGTTACCGGACACAAACATCATCATAATACAACATAATGAATGGCTAACTAATCGTGAGCTTAGGCGTCAACAAAAACTAATTGTTTTCGTGGACAAACGCGTT
>NW_024735293.1:0-7331 GCF_018991925.1 Homarus americanus | reverse complement strand
GCAAGGTTATGGTAGAGGTGTGAATTTCTTATAGAATGTTCACATATCACTGGAGACTGCGAAAATCACGATGAATCTTTCCTCGAATGATTCATCTCAGAAAATTGGACTCGGATTTTTTTTGGGAGAAATCATTTTTCTTAGCAAGGTTATGGGAGACGTGTGAATTTCTTATAGAATGGTCACATATCGCTGGAGAGTGCGAAAATCACGATGAATATTTCCTCGAAGGATTCATCTCAGAAAATTGGACTCGATTTTTTTGGGGAGAAATCATTTTTCTTAGCAAGGTTATGGGAGAGGTGTGAATTTCTTATAGAATGTTCACATATCACTGGAGAGTGCGAAAATTTCGATGAATCTTTCCTCGAAGGATTCATCTCAGAAAATTGGACTCGGATTTTTTTGGGGAGAAATCATTTTTTCTTAGCAAGGTTATGGGAGAGGTGTAAATTTCTTTTAGAATGTTCACATATCACTGGAGTGTGCGAAAATCCTGATGAATCTTTCCTCGAAGGATTCATCTCAGAAAATTGGACTCGGATTTTTTGGGGGAGAAATCATTTTTTCTTAGCAAGGTTATGGGAGAGGTGTGAATTTCTTATAGAATGTTCACTTATCACTGGAGACTGCGAAAATCACGATGAATCTTTCCTCGAAGGATTCATCTCAGAAAATTGGACTCGGATTTTTTTTGGTTAAAAGTTTGCGGGGAGAGGTGTGAATTTCTTTTATAGAATGTTCACATATCGTTGGAGTGCGAAAATCACGATGAATCTTTCCTCAAGGATCTATCTCAGAAATTGACCTCGGATTTTTTGGGAGAAATAATTTTCTAGCAAGGTTATGGGAGAGGTGAATTTTTATTGAATGTCTACATATTACTGAGAGTGCGAAAAATCCTGATGAATCTTTCCTCGAAGGATTCATCTCAGAAAATTGGACTCGGATTTTTTTGGGGAGAAATCATTTTTTCTTAGCAAGGTTATGGGAGAGGTGTGAATTTCTTATAGAATGTTCACATATCACGGGAGAGTGCGAAAATCAAAATGAATCTTTCCTCGAAGGATTCATCTCAGAAAATTGTACTCGGATTTTTTTGGGGAGAAATCATTTTTTCTTAGCAAGTTTATGGTAGAGGTGTGAATTTCTTATAGAATGTTCACATATCGCTGGAGAGTGCGAAAATCACGATGAATCTTTCCTCGAAGGATTCATCTCAGAAAATTGGACTCGGATTTTTTTTGGGAGAAATCATTTTTTCTTAGCAAGGTTATGGGAGAGGTGTGAATTTCTTATAGAATGTTCACATATCACTGGAGAGTGCGAAAATCATGATGAATCTTTCCTCGAAGGATTCATCTCAGAAAATTGGACTCGGTTTTTTTTGGGAGAAATCATTTTTCTTAGCAAGTTTATGGGAGAGGTGTGAATTTCTTATAGAATGTTCACATATCACTGGAGAGTGCGAAAATCCCGATGAATCTTTCCTCGAATGATTCATCTCAGAAAAAAGGACTCGGATTTTTTGGGGGAGAAATCATGTTTTCTTAGCAAGGTTATGGGAGAAGTGTGAATTTCTTATAGAATATTAACATATCACTGAAAAGTGCGAAAGTAAATCCTGACGAATCTTTTCCTCGAAGGATTCATCTCTCAGAAAATTGGACTCGGATTTTTGGGGAGAAATCATTTTTTCTTAGCAAGGCAGGGAGGTAGACTTTTATGAATGTCTGCTATTATCACTGGAGAGTGCGAAAATCACGATGAATCTTTCCTCGAAGGATTCATCTCAGAAAATTGGACTCGGATTTTTTTCTTAGCAAGGTTATGGGAGAGGTGTGAATTTCTTTTAGAATGTTCACATATCACTGGAGAGTGCGAAAATCACGATGAATCTTTCCTCGAAGGATTCATCTCAGAAAATTGGACTCGGATTTTTTTTGGGAGAAATCATTTTTTCTTAGCAAGGTTACGGGAGAGGTGTGAATTTCTTATAGAATGTTCACATATCACTGGAGAGTGCGAAAATCACGATGAATCTTTCCTCGTATGATTCATCTCAGAAAATTGGACTCGGATTTTTTTGGGGAGAAATCATTTTTTCTTAGATAGGTTATGGGAGAGGTGTGAATTTCTAGTGAGAAAATCACGATGAATCTTTCCTCAAATGATTCATCTCAGAAAATTGGACTCGGATTTTTTTGGGGAGAAATCATTTTTTCTTAGCATGATTATGGGAGAGGTGTGAATTTCTTATAGAACGTTCACATATCGCTGGAGAGTGCGAAAATCACAATGAATCTTTCCTCAAAGGATTCATCTCAGAAAATTGTACTCGGATTTTTTTTGGGAGAAATCATTTTTTCTTAGCAAGGTTATGGTAGAGGTGTGAATTTCTTATAGAATGTTCACATATCACTGGAGACTGCGAAAATCACGATGAATCTTTCCTCGAATGATTCATCTCAGAAAATTGGACTCGGATTTTTTTGGGGAGAAATCAATTTTTCTTAGCAAGGTTATGGGAGAGGTGTGAATTTCTTATAGAATGTTCACATATCACTGGAGAGTGCGAAAATCATGATGAATCTTTCCTCGAAGGATTCATCTCAGAAAATTGGACTCGGATTTTTTTTGGGAGAAATCATTTTTTCTTAGCAAGGTTATGGGAGAGGTGTGAATTTCTTTTAGAATGTTCACATATCACTGGAGAGTGCGAAAATCACGATGAATCTTTTCTCGAAGGATTCATCTCAGAAAATTGGACTCGGATTTTTTTTTGCGAGAAATCATTTTTTCTTAGCAAGGTTATGGGAGAGGTGTAAATTTCTTTTAGAATGTTCACATATCACTGAAGAGTGCGAAAATCCCGATGAATCTTTCCTGGAAGGATTCATCTCAGAAAATTGGACTCGGATTTTTTTGGGGAGAAATCATTTTTTCTTAGCAAGGTTATGGGAGAGGTGTGAATTTCTTATAGAATGTTCACATATCACTGGAGAGTGCGAAAATCACGATGAATCTTTCCTCGAAGGATTCATCTTAGAAAATTGGACTCGGATTTTTTTTGGGGAGAAATTATTTTTTCTTAGCAAGGTTATGGGAGAGGTGTAAATTTCTTTTAGAATGTTCACATATCACTGGAGAGTGCGAAAATCACGATGAATCTTTCCTCGAATGATTCATCTCAGAAAATTGGACTCGGATTTTTTTGGGGAGAAATCATTTTTTCTTAGCAAGTTTATGGGAGAAGTGTGAATTTCTTATAGAATGTTAACATATCACTGAAAAGTGCGAAAATCACGATGAATCTTTCCTCGAAGGATTCATCTCAGAAAATTGTACTCGGATTTTTTTTGGAAGTAATCATTTTTTCTGAGCAAGGTTATGGGAGAGGTGTGAATTTCTTATAGAATGTTCACATATCGCTGGAGAGTGCGAAAATCACGATGAATCTTTCCTCGAAGGATTCATCTCAGAAAATTGGACTCGGATTTTTTATTGGGTGAAATCATTTTTTCTTAGCAAGGTTATGGGAGAGGTGTGAATTTCTTATAGAATGTTCACATATCACTGGAGAGTGCGATAATCACGATGAATCTTTCCTCGAAGGATTCATCTCAGAAAATTGGACTCGGATTTTTTTGGGGAGAAATCATTTTTCTTAGCAAGGTTATGGGAGAGGTGTGAATTTCTTATAGAATGTTCACATATCACTGGAGAGTGCGAAAATCATGATGAATCTTTCCTCGAAGGATTCATCTCAGAAAATTGGACTCGGATTTTTTTTGGGAGAAATCATTTTTTCTTAGCAAGGTTATAGGAGAGGTGTGAATTTCTTTTAGAATGTTCACATATCACTGGAGAGTGCGAAAATCACGATGAATCTTTCCTCGAAGGATTCATCTCAGAAAATTGGACTCGGTTTTTTTTGGGAGAAATCATTTTTCTTAGCAAGGTTATGGGAGAGGTGTGAATTTCTTATAGAATGTTCACATATCACTGGAGAGTGCGAAAATCACGATGAATCTTTCCTCGAATGATGCATCTCAGAAAATTGGACTCAGATTTTTTTGGGGAGAAATCATTTTTTCTTAGCAAGGTTATGGGAGAAGTGTGAATTTCTTATAGAATGTTAACATATCACTGAAAAGTGCGAAAATCACGATGAATCTTTCTTCGAAGGATTCATCTCAGAAAATTGGACTCGGATATTTTTTGGAAGTAATCATTTTTTCTGAGCAAGGTTACGAGAGAGGTGTGAATTTCTTATAGAATGTTCACATATCACTGGAGAGTGCGAAAATCACGATGAATCTTTCCTCGAAGGATTCATCTCAGAAAATTGGACTCGGATTTTTTTGGGGAGAAATCATTTTTCTTAGCAAGGTTATGGGAGAGGTGTGAATTTCTTATAGAATGTTCACATATCACTGGAGAGTGCGAAAATCCCGACGAATCTTTCCTCGAAGGATTCATCTCAGAAAATTGGACTCGGATTTTTTTGGGGAGAAATCATTTTTCTTAGCAAGGTTATGGGAGAGGTGTGAATTTCTTATAGAATGTTCACATATCACTGGAGAGTGCGAAAATCACGATGAATCTTTCCTCGAAGGATTCATCTCAGAAAATTGGACTCGGATTTTTTTTGGGGAGAAATCATTTTTTCTTAGCAAGGTTATGGGAGAGGTGTGAATTTCTTATAGAATGTTCACATATCACTGGAGAGTGCGAAAATCACGATGAATCTTTCCTCGAAGGATTCATCTCAGAAAATTGGACTCGGATTTTTTTGGGAGAAATCATTTTTCTTAGCAAGGTTACGGGAGAGGTGTGAATTTCTTATAGAATGTTCACATATCACTGGAGAGTGCGAAAATCACGATGAATCTTTCCTCGTATGATTCATCTCAGAAAATTGGACTCGGATTTTTTTGGGGAGAAATAATTTTTTCTTAGATAGGTTATGGGAGAGGTGTGAATTTCTAGTGAGAAAATCACGATGAATCTTTCCTCAAATGATTCATCTCAGAAAATTGGACTCGGATTTTTTTGGGGAGAAATCATTTTTTCTTAGCATGGTTATGGGAGAGGTGTGAATTTCTTATAGAACGTTCACATATCGCTGGAGAGTGCGAAAATCACAATGAATCTTTCCTCGAAGGATTCATCTCAGAAAATTGGACTCGGATTTTTTTTGGAAGAAATCATTTTTCTTAGCAAGGTTATGGGAGAGGTGTGAATTTCTTATAGAATGTTCACATATTACTGGAGAGTGCGAAAATCCCGATGAATCTTTCCTCGAATGATTAATCTCAGAAAATTGGACTCGGATTTTTTTTGGGAGAAATCATTTTTTCTTAGCAAGGTTATGGGAGAGGTGTGAATTTCTTATAATATGTTCACATATCACTGGAGAGTGCGAAAATCACGATGAATCTTTTCTCCAAGGATTCATCTCAGAAAATTGTACTCGGATTTTTTTTGGGAGAAATCATTTTTTCTTAGCAAGTTTATGGTAGAGGTGTGAATTTCTTATAGAATGTTCACATATCACTGGAGAGTGCGAAAATCACGATGAATCTTTCCTCGAATGATTCATCTCAGAAAATTGGACTCGGATTTTTTTGGGGAGAAATCATTTTTTCTTAGCAAGGTTATGGGAGAAGTGTGAATTTCTTATAGAATGTTCACATATCACTGGAGAGTGCGAAAATCATGATGAATCTTTCCTCGAAGGATTCATCTCAGAAAATTGGACTCGGATTTTTTTTGGGAGAAATCATTTTTTCTTAGCAAGGTTATGGGAGAGGTGTGAATTTCTTTTAGAATGTTCACATATCACTGGAGAGTGCGAAAATCACGATGAATCTTTCCTCGAAGGATTCATCTCCGAAAATTGGACTCGGATTTTTTTTGGGAGAAATCATATTTTCTTAGCAAGGTTATGGGAGAGGTGTAAATTTCGTTTAGAATGTTCACATATCACTGGAGAGTGCGAAAATCCCGATGAATCTTTCCTCGAAGGATTCATCTCAGAAAATTGGACTCGGATTTTTTTTGGGGAGAAATCATTTTTTCTTAGCAAGGTTATGGGAGAGGTGTAAATTTCTTTTAGAATGTTCACATATCACTGGAGATTGCGAAAATCACGATGAATCTTTCCTCGAAGGATTCATCTCAGAAAAATTGGACTCGGTTTTTTTTGGGAGAAATCATTTTTCTTAGCAAGTTTATGGGAGAGGTGTGAATTTATTATAGAATGTTCACATATCACTGGAGAGTGCGAAAATCACATGAATCTTTCCTCGAAGGATCTCATCTTGAAAATTGACCTGGATTTTTTTTTAAGTAGAAATTATTTTTTCTCAGCAAGGTTATGGGAGAGGTGTAAATTTCTTTTTAGAATGTCTGGTACCGGAGAGTGAAAATCATTGATGAATCTTTCCTGAAGGCTGATTCATCTCAGAAAATTGACTCGGTTTTTTTTTGGGAGAAACTATTTTCAGGCAAGCTTGCGGAGAGGTGTGAATTTTATATCGTCTATATATATCACTGGAGAGTGCGAAAATCACGATGAGAATCTTTTCCTCGAATGATTCATCCTGTAAAATTGACCTTGATTTTTTGGGGAGAAATCATTTTTTCTTAGCAAGTTTATGGGAGAGGTGTCAATTTCTTATAGAATGTTCACTTATCACTGGAGACTGCGAAAATCACGATGAATCTTTCCTCGAAGGATTCATCTCAGAAAATTGGACTCGGATTTTTTTTGGGAGAAATCATTTTTTCTTAGCAAGGTTACGGGAGAGGTGTGAATTTCTTATAGAATGTTCACATGTCACTGGAGAGTGCGAAAATCACGATGAATCTTTCCTCGAAGGATTCATCTCAGAAAATTGGACTCGGATTTTTTTGGGGAGAAATCATTTTTTCTTAGCATGGTTATGGGAGAGGTGTGAATTTCTTATAGAGCGTTCACATATCACTGGAGAGTGCGAAAATCACAAGAATCTTTCCTCGAAGGATTCATCTCAGAAAATTGTACTCGGATTTTTTTTGGGAGAAATCATTTTTCTTAGCAAGGTTATGGGAGACGTGTGAATTTCTTATAGAATGGTCACATATCGCTGGAGAGTGCGAAAATCATGATGAATCTTTCCTCGAAGGATTCATCTCAGAAAATTGGACTCGGATTTTTTTTGGGAGAAATCATTTTTTCTTAGCAAGGTTATAGGAGAGGTGTGAATTTCTTTTAGAATGTTCACATATCACCGGAGAGTGCGAAAATCACGATGAATCTTTCCTCGAAGGATTCATCTCAGAAA
>NW_024735292.1:0-7786 GCF_018991925.1 Homarus americanus | reverse complement strand
GAGGATCATAAATGAAGCGAAAGAAAGGTAAACTTAAGTCTTTTTTCATTCATAAAATTTATGCCAATTTTAAGCACGTTGCAGCGTCACTACAGTAAGACAGGATCAGACGATTATTAATGTCTATTTATGCGACTCATTATCTTCCTCATTGCTTCGGGAAGATGAAGACTATGATATTTAGTATTTTAAGACACCATGTACAGTTAATGTAATAATGAGCAACAACAGTGATGTATATTTGTTGAACTGGTTGTCCGGGGCAGCTTGATTCGACCATAAAACAACAACAAGAACTAGGCTTTGTTAACTATTCTTCATCAGCTGAATGCAAAAAAGCCTATCTGTGTGTGTGTGTGTGTGTGTGCGTGCTCACCTCCATGCCGTTAATGATGGGTTACATGAAGCGTATCCCTGTACAGTGTATGTCACCACCTAATAATAGCCGACACTGTTAGTTGAGTATCTGCCCTTGAACACACCACTAAGTGCGTATTATATTCCCTGTGTAGTATATCACATATATCTGGGCATTTTTTTTTTTTTACTGGTATTAGCCCACCCGGGCACAGGTCACTGACCCACATCGGGGCCTGGGGGGCGAAAATGTAATAATAATAATACCAATAATAATAATTATTATTATTCAGATAAGTAAAATAAAAATAAAATAATAAAATAATAATGATAACAATAATAACAATAATAATAATAATTGCAATAATCATAATAAAGAACCATAAAGAAATAAAAAAGATAAAGAGTGAGAAACAATATATATGTATGTTATGTTGTCAATGTTAAGAGAAATAATTAAGACCCTGCAATTGTGTGTAAATGAGGCAGAAAGTCAGTTCAGCAACCTGGGACTTGGTCACAATTTTCGTGATGCCATATGGCAGCAGGGTCTACCATTAGACAACACATTATGCTTCCAATATCTTCCCAGGCGGTAGTACCTCCCTGTTTGGTAGCTGCCTACTACCTACCTCACTAGCTAATTATAGCCCACTTGTGGAGTAGGTCGAGTATAACCACGTACACACCATTAATAATTATACGTCTTTGTGGAGTAGGTCGAATGTTTGTTTTGTTTTGTTTACTTCTCGGCCTCCAAACACTCACACGATGTTTTCATTCGGTTTTGGTGTTTTTTTATGATTTTTTTCAAGATTTCGAGTTATTATTATTTATATTTTCAGATTTTTAGATTTTATTTTTACATTTTTATTTTTATTGTAATTTTATTATTATTATTATTATTATTATTATTATTATTATTATTATTATTATTATTATTATTATTATTATTGTTATTATTATTATTATTATTATTATTATTATTATCATCATCACACATGCACCATGATGTATTGAAGAGGAAGTTTTTCTCCACATATATTAAGGAGTGAACGTGGCTAACTGAAGACCCTCTTGGCGGCGTCCTGAAGGCCCCCCCCCCCCCAGTTCAAGTCGCTATTACCTCCTAGGGATCCTTCTCGCCGGTGTGCTGAAGGTTCCCGTCCATTTTATAGTGTCACCAAGTTAAAGATTAACCCAGGTATGGACTTGGATGCCTTTCCCGTGTGAGAGTGAGAGATCAAGGTTACCAGGTTAATTAATGAGGCAGGACAGGTGGGAAACTTACCTGAGAACAAGATTTTTTACGTTGTAGAGCTCCGGCATATACCGGGTTATTTTTCTTCTAAGAGGGTGTAAAATTTTAACTTATTTATTAGCTTTATTATTATTATTATTATTAATATTTTTATTTTCTCGATTTTTTTATCGCTGTTTCTTATCAAATTATCTTTCTTCTTTATCTTGTCATTTGATTACTGATCCATTTACTCATGAACTAATTAGACTTTCTGGATATATATTGGATTCATTAGTGCCAATTTAGGTTAGACACTCAGACTCCCTACTACTGCTGTTACCACTACTTGTGATAATAATAATTGTATAAATAGTAAAAACAAACGGTAATAGCAACATTATATATTTTGTTCTAATATACACCATTCATTACACTACCACAAGTCGTCTCCTGTCGCGATGAGGAACTGTCTGTCACACACACACACACACACACGTAAAGGACACCAACCTCGACTTCCCGGAAAAGCCAGTGCAAAAACGTGGCAGTCACCTCACGGACACGCGGCAACTCTCTCCCCAGCCAGAGTGCAACTTAATCCCCTGACGTCTTGGCTTGAGTGCTGGGGTCATCACACGATACCCACCACCCAGATAGCTGAGATAGCATCCTCTCCCAGCAAGTGCGGACCCCAGTTCCGGGGGCGCGCCACTCCGAAACTGACCTCGTCCAAGAGTGGGGGTTGGTGGTAAGCGTCCACTGATCGGGGGTCCGCTCACACTTGCAACCTGCAGTATCCTTCCAACCTGCAGGTGGGACCACCTCCAATCCCAATCCGGTCTGGCTGCTCCTGGAGCTCCAGCCGGAACCACCAAACGGGCCGCCTATAGGCAAAGGCCCGTGTCGGACTACGGTCCGACAATCTCAACAACAACAACAATTGAGTGCTGTGTGAGTGTTGGAGGTCTCGTGGATGTGTTGGAGGTCTCGTGGAGGTGTTGGGGGGGGTGGGTGTCTCGTGGATGTGGTAAAGGTCTCTTTAAATTATGAAGGTTATATCGGAGCACTGGAGGTCTCGTAGAAGCATTGGATGTGTTGTGATAGTACATATTGTTGTTTGTGGTTATTGGTGACGTTATTGTTGTGTTTGTTGTCGTGTTTTGTTGTTATTGTGTTTATTGTTGTTGTTCTTATGTTCGTTGTTGTTATTGTTGTTGTTCTTGTGTTCGTTGTTGTTATTGTTGTTGTGGGTTTTTTGTGTTGTTGTTATGATGGATATTGTTATATGTTGTGTTTGTTGTCGTGTTTTGTTGTTATTGTGTTTATTGTTGTTTTTCTTATGTTCGTTGTTGTTATTATTGTGGTTCTTGTGTTCGTTGTTGTTATTGTTGTTGTGGGTTTTTTGTGTTGTTGTTATGATGGATATTGTTATATGTTGTGGTTATTGTCGTGGTTATTACTGTGTGTTGTTGTGGCTGTTATGTATATTATATAAAACCCTAGCGTGAAGAATACAAGAACTGTAGACCATAAATACGGCTCATGCAACAGATTCAGACCACAGTGACGCCATGTGAGGGATTCAACCACCGACTCAAATGTTAAACATCCTTTGTATATTGTATATCGCCAAAGCTGTAGTACGGAGACTTATTTCTGTAGGATTGGAGATTTATTAATTCACGGTTGAATACACTGGTAAAAATATATGAAGAGAAATCGTGAATTATAGATAAGAAGGAATCCATCACCGGGGAGTGTAAACAAACTATGGCTGTGTTAGATTATTCATTACACTCGTTGGTATAGACCCGTTCCATGACCCCAGTTAAGGGCTCGTTTGAACACTTTCACCTCGTCCACACAGGTCGTCGTCTATAAGATGTGTGAAATAGTTTATGCTTCGTCATTTGATTTTTCTCCGTTAGCTTTTGTCCAGTTCCCTTCACTTTCACAAATTAAATTATGTTTTTCATAAGTCAGTGCGAAAAAGGTAGATTAATGAGGATTATGCGTGTGTAGTCAAACTCGGTGTGTGTGTTGTGTGTTGGGGTTAAATTACATTTCGTATACACAGTTTATTTTGTAGTCTTTCCTAACAAAGCCTCCAGAGACAGGCGGTAGTGACTCCTCGACGGATATATTGACGTAACAATTTAAACCAATCCTCTCTTGCCCTATCAAAAGACCACAAGCTCTTCTCCTGTCTCTAAAGAATTGGCATCCATTTGTAATTTTGGTCGGAAACAGCTTTTTTTATATATACTGTATAGCTCTCATCAATTATGACTAACTGGTCTTCTTCAAGGTCATATGAGGGCATCCCATATAGATCCAGTGCTAGTTAGTAAAGGGTGAAATCGGAGTACCTGGAGAAAACCTGTCATGTTTGGTATGGGTATACTGGTTAACACCCTTTTCACATCCGACCCAAGAAAGTATCGAACCCAAGTCACAGTGGTGAAAGGCCAGGGCTCGACCACCCTTAGCAACCTTCAGCTGTAGTCTGTGTGTACTGTAACTGTCGGAGTTTCCACCTCGTTATTAACTCTATTTAAGACAAAATTGATTCCTGTATTTGCTACTAATGTCCAGCAACCTGACCTGACCTTACCTGACCTGACCTAACCTAACCTAACCTATATACGCTAAATGTCTCAATAAATGGTAATAAGAGAAGTTATTTGGTTACAGTGTACTCGCCATGGAAGAGCAATGGAGCCAGTGAGTCGGGTTCTTACATCTCCATTTCCAAGATAATTCAGCTGACGAACCTTTGAGAATCTGGGCTCAACTTAAACATGGGAAGAGGGAAGTTTGCTGTGTCGGTGGCCGTGAGTGTGCTCGCCGGTGTGTCTTGCATCACGCAATATTTAGATCACCAGACTAGGCGGTCCTCTGTCGATTTACCCTGGAACGCCAATTTTTGGATAAAATATATAAGTTGACTGTAGCTGGTTCGATGAATGTGTGTATGTGTGTGTTTAATTGTGTTAGTGCGTTTGCGTGTGTAGGTGTGCGCACATGTATGTGTATGTGTGTTAAATATGATGGTACTTGATGATAAGACTATTTTAGACTCACTCAAACATAAAAGAACACAATGGAAAAACAAAATCTTATGAACATCAGAGATCATTTATACCAGGGGTTCTCAACCAGGGGGGAATTTCCCCCCTCAGGTTTTCAGGGGGGGGGGAACTGATACTAATATGGAAAATATAAAGGATTTTCAGTATTATATGCATATTATTTGGAATGCACTTTTTGAGGCAGACAATCTTGGAAAGGAGGGGGAATGACATTCTGACATATGGTGAAAGGGTGCATGGGGCAAACAAGGTTGAGAACCACTGATTTATACCATCTGTCTCTTGACCAATGCCCACTAGTATGTGTAGAATCTTGTCCCAGTGTTTGTTGTGGAATTGAGATCGTTCTTGGACCCCATTAACAAGAGAGAGGTTAGTATAGGTAAAGAACGTTGATTATCTTAATAATTAAAGCCATAGAGGTAAGGAAAATTGAAAGACAAATAGGTTGGGTTAAGGAGTGTTTATTTTCTGTCGGAACACCATCAGTAAAGGAGTCATGCCGGAAGACGATGAGTTTCTGTTTTTATGCTTTGCTGTGGTGCTTCCAGGCCCAGTAAAAGACGACGATATTTTACATTTCTCTGTCTGTCTGTCTGCCTGCCTGTCTGTCATTTGTCTGTCTTTTTGTACATCTCTCACACTTTCACTCATCTTCGTATGTCTGGCAGTTTCTACATCTGTTACTCAATCTCAGTGATGCATCGATATCAACCATCTTTCTCTTTCATTTTCCCTTCCCTCACACACTCGTCATAAAATAAAACACTTTCCCCACATACTACAACATTCCCGACAATGAACTTCGTGTTTCCCTCAACTCACCCCAGGAGCCGCCTGTACTAAGACTTCCTCACTGCACCCGGCAGGTAGGGGGTAGAGAGGCCCCTGAATCGCTCGCTGCGGGGAACACACAGACATAATTACACATTCAGACCACAGACTAGCCCATTTCCCCCTCGTTTTTGTCCCATTTTACTCGTATTCATGTAGTTATTTGCAGTGGTTGTAATGGCAGCTCTTCAACTCCCTCCCTCTTCAATGGTGGGGTTTAATAGACCCATTGTTTCACCTCCGTGGACCCGCTGAGGAAGGAAATTGTTCTTTATGTCTGAAGTTGCTTAACCGCAGTCTGTGATGAGCTCTGTGTAATGCCTTAGATTACCTCGATCAACGATAGTTAGTTCTGTAGAGTGTGACGGTTGGCATGAGCGGGAGGTGACCGGTTAATTGGCATGTTTGATGTCACTGTTGTCGGGGAGAAATTATTTAATTACACCTCTCTTGTAATTAACAAAAGAATTATTAGTGTGTTGGTACTCTATATGTAATAGGTTGGCCTTGATTATTGTGATGCTGATCGTCGTTTTGCGAGTCGGTAAACATGGTCAGTGACATGTCTCACAACACATAGGTTACGGCTGTCAGTGGCCGAGATAACTGACATGATATTGAAGGTTGACATGAACCGTTTACATCTGTGAGGTCAGGTTTAAAGGTCTGCAAATATGTGTGACGTCATTGGTGATTGGCAGTGTAGATTCTTGTTGCCTCTTGATAGCTGTCATTGGTTGTTGAGCAAGGTTGAGGCTCGGGTGATTGGAAGATGTGTGACGTCACGACGGACGTTTGGATGAAGCACGTTTTGTGTAACTTGTATGTTTGCCTAAAGACCACAAGAGGCACGCATGCGGAATAATGTACACACAATTATACTGTACACATACATTTGTGTTTCTGCGAAAGTGTGCACAAGCTCGAAAACAAATTATCTAACTTTCAGAATTATCAGTCAAGATTATATATATATATATATATATATATATATATATATATATATATATATATATATATATATATATATATATATATATATATATATATATATATATATATATATATATATATATATATATATATATATATATATATATACCACCATTACAGCCCCTACTCCATCGCAACTACCATAGTCTCTAACGATCACTTTCACTCTTCACTACTCCCCCTCTACAACCACATTTCCCCATTACCACCATCCCCCGCCTCATCACCACCATCCCCAGCCCCATCACCACTATTCCTCATCCCATCCCCCACCCAATCACCACCATCTCCCACCCTATCCCTCCCATCACTGGAGGGTCGAGTCGCTCGTCTGTTTCACCAGTTAACCTATGAAAGTGACTTTGCTGGTCACCACTTTCTGTGTTTGGTGGTGCCTGTGTGTGTGTCCCTCTTACTCTAAGGTTTACGAGCGTGTAAATAAGTCTTTACTGCCTCATTTCTCTGGTAGACTTTCGACTGTTGTATAATTTGGCTGTTTGTCTTACCAATAGTGTCAGTCTTACTAATAGTGTCGGTCTTACTAATAGTGTCGGTCTTACTAATAGTGTCAGTCTTACCAATAGTGTCGGTCTTACTAATAGTGTCGGTCTTACTAATAGTGTCGGTCTTACTAATAGTGTCAGTCTTACCAATAGTGTCAGTCTTACTAATAGTGTCGGTCTTACTAATAGTGTCGGTCTTACTAATAGTGTCAGTCTTACCAATAGTGTCGGTCTTACTAATAGTGTCGGTCTTACTAATAGTGTCGGTCTTACTAATAGTGTCAGTCTTACCAATAGTGTCAGTCTTACTAATAGTGTCGGTCTTACTAATAGTGTCGGTCTTACTAATAGTGTCAGTCTTACCAATAGTGTCAGTCTTACTAATAGTGTCAGTCTTACCAATAGTGTCGGTCTTACCAATAGTGTCAGTCTTACCAATAGTGTCAGTCTTACCAATAGTGTCAGTCTTACTAATAGTGTCAGTCTTACCAATAGTGTCGGTCTTACCAATAGTGTCAGTCTTACCAATAGTGTCGGTCTTACTAATAGTGTCGGTCTTACTAATAGTGTCGGTCTTACTAATAGTGTCAGTCTTACCAATAGTGTCGGTCTTACTAATAGTGTCGGTGTTACTGATAGTGTCGGTCTTACTAATAGTGTCAGTCTTACCAATAGTGTCAGTCTTACTAATAGTGTCGGTCTTACTAATAGTGTCGGTCTTACTAATAGTGTCAGTCTTACCAATAGTGTCAGTCTTACTAATA
>NW_024735291.1:0-24791 GCF_018991925.1 Homarus americanus | reverse complement strand
TAGACACCTGACGGAAGGTCACTGGGATTGGGTCTGCTGATGTGACATGGTGCTTGAGGAGGCTGTGCTCACCTCGTGGAGGTCGTGAGACTCTCAGCACTGCAGGCTTGATCTCAAAGCACGAGACTCCACGTGAGATCACGTGTCCTCCCAGGCACAGCGTAAGTGTAAGTGGCAGAGTGTGTAGTACCGGCATACGAGTGTGAGTGTAATGTAAAGAGTGTGTGGGCACGGTAGTAGTACCAGAGTGTGTGTATTGGTATACGGTATACGAGTGTGTAGTAGTAGGCAGTACTAGGTCAGCAGTTAACCGCGTCCAAGACCGTTTCAACTATACCCAAACCACGTTACAAACCACGTCACTAACCTAGCTAAAACACATTAACTACACGTCACTAACTAAATCCAACCACACCAACTGCATCGTTAATTACCCAAAATCATATACCGGGGCTGAAATGGTTGTTGTTAGAGACTGATAACTATTAAATAGTAATAATAATAATAATAATAATAATAATAATAATAATAATAATAAATAATAATAATAACAATAATAATAGTAATAATAATAATAATAATAATAATAATAATAATAATAATAACAATAACAATAATAATAATAATAATAACAATAATAACAATAAATAATAATAACAACAACAGCAATAATAATAATAATACAAATAAAAGCTTAGCAGTTTATAAGTAATTCTTTATACACACACACACACACACACACACACCTCAGCTTGTTACTAAGGTTAAACATGAACTACAGTCCAACCTGTTACACACACACACACACCTTACTGCAGAGTCCTCCAGCAACACACAAGCCACTGGCGCCACAAGTCTGGCAACCTTCACATACAGACACACAGAGACTCGTCTTCCCAAACCACCGATTATAAACGAGTTCAACTTGTTAACGTCGTACCGGTACTACACACACACCGCATACCGGTACTCACACACACACCTCGTATACCGGTACTACACACTCGCATACCGGTACTACACACACACTCGTATACCGCATTACACACACACTGCATACCGGTACTACACACACTCGTATACCGGTACTACACACACACACTCGCATACCGGTACCAGCACACACACACTCGTGCATACCGGCATTATTGACTGCATACCGGCACACACACACAGATCCGTATACCGGCAGGTACTATTACACACTGTACCGGTACTACACACACTGCATACCGGTACCGTCAATAATAATACACTCGTATATACCGGTACTACACACACACTCGTATACCGGGTACTACACACACACACCTCGTATACCGGTACTCACACTAACACACCGTATACCGGCACACACACCGTACCACACACAACACCTCGTATACCGGCACTACACAATAATAACACCTCGCATACCGGTACTACACACACACCTGCTTCAATGGTACTACACACACACACCTCGCATACCGGCACTATTCGCATACCGGTACCACACACACCTCGCATACCGGTACTACACACACACACACTCGTATACCGGCACTACACACACTCGTGCATACCGGCACTACACACACACACCGTATACCGGTACTACACACACTCGTATACCGGTACTACACACACACACACCTCGCATACCGGCACACACACAC
Source organism: Homarus americanus (assembly GCF_018991925.1). Classification (NCBI taxonomy): domain Eukaryota; kingdom Metazoa; phylum Arthropoda; class Malacostraca; order Decapoda; family Nephropidae; genus Homarus; species Homarus americanus. The sequence goes on along the minus strand of NW_024735291.1, from coordinate 23,133 downwards.
ACCTGCATACCGGTACTACACACACCTGTATACCGGTACCACACACACACACACCGCATACCGGTACCACACACACTGCATACCCGGCACCACACACCTGCATACACCGGCACTACCGCATACCGGCACCACACACACACCGCACACACCGGCACCACACACACACCTCGTGCCACCGGTACCACACACACCCGCATACCGGTACCACACACACCGCATACCGGCACCACACACCCCGGCACCACACACACACACCTGCATACCGGCACTACACACCCGTTTACCGGCACTACACACACACACCCCCGTATACCGGTACTACACACACTCGTATACCGGTACTACACACACCTCGCATACCGGTACCACACACACCTCGCATACCGGCACTACACACACTCGCTGTATACCGGTACTACACACACCTCGTAGCAGCCTAAAAATACACAAGATGTCCCGTATACCGGTACTACACACACTCGCTATTGCACGCTCGTCTTTCACGAACGAGTCTTGATACGCAGTATTTATACCAGGAGGTTTAACACGATCTTTCTCCACGTACAGAGACTCCCTCACAATGACCTCCGCCACATGTGCATACAGCACTTCTTTAGGAGTCCCTGCACGACCTCCGCCACGCACAGTACTCTTAGGAGTCCTCACACAACCTCCACTCACGTACAGTACTTCTATGAGTCCTCACACGACCTCCGCCACGTACAGTACTTTAGGAGTCCTCACACGACCTCCACCACGTACAGTACTTTAGGAGTCCTCACACGACCTCCACCACGTACAGTACTTTAGGAGTCCTCACACGACCTCCACCACGTACAGTACTTAAGGAGTCCTCACACGACCACGGACAGTACACAAGGCCTTAAGACACTGCCCTCCTTCCCTCAAGCACCACACTCCCGTCACTGCCCTCACAAACCACATGGGACAAGTGTCATCTCACCCATGCCCCCCCATCCCCCCTCCAACAGACCCTCCCTTCCCCATTATCCAGACCCATGCAGGGATTGGCTGGCGGCCCCACCAAAGTTGACCACATTTCCGGCGGGGCTGAGATCCTGATTGGTCCACCCTAAAAATAGTGTCAGGTCGCGGATTGTCCTTATGGCGGATGCTGAGGGGGGTATGGGGACAAGATGGCTACAGGGAAGAAGGGGATAAACAGGACAGTGGGGAAGGGGGACAGGGAAGGGGACAGGGGGGGGGATACAGGGGAAGGGGGGACGGGGGAAGGAGGATGAGAGGAAGGGGAGGAACATGAAGGATGGGGAGAGGGAGGATAGGAGGAGGGGGGGCACAGGGGAATAGGGGGGGATACAGGAGGTGATGAAGCCCCCCGCCTGCCCCTGCGTGCCCCAGGTCACCACAGGAAGCTGATCCGGAAGTAAGGATTAATACAAGTCTCACAGGAACATCCAGGCTGATTCTCTTCCTTCCTCCCCTCCCCTCCAGAGTCCCCCTTGGCTCCCCCACACTAGGTAAGTTACTCCTTCATAACTATATTCCTAACCTAACCTAACCTAACCAAACATAACCCTAAGCTGCCATTCCCATTTCCACACGATAATATCAGATTAAAAGGTACACAGACAGTCACAGGAAGCAATAGTTGGTCTGAAATGGCCATGATTGAACTATATTGGGCCACAGATGGTCAGATGAAAATACAGATGACCTCATGAAACAGAAACTACGTGTTGGGATCCAGATGATAATGAGGACCCAGGTGGTGCAAGGAAGGAAGGAAGGAGGAAAGAAGTGGAGGGAGGGAGGAAGGAAGGAAAGTGGAGGGGAGGGAGGAAGGAAGGGAGGAAATGGAAGGAAGGAAGGAAGGAAGGAAGAGAAAAAAGGAATGAAGGAAGGAAGGAAGGAAGGAAGGAAGGAAGGAAGGAAGGAAGGAAGGAAGGAAGGAAGAGAAAAAGGAATGAATGAAGGAAGGAAGGAAGGAAGGAAGGAAGGAAGGAAGGAAGGAAGGAAGGAAGAAAGAGAAAGAAGGAATGAAGGGAGGAAGGAAGTGGAGGGAGGAAGGAAATAATTGGAGAAAGGAAGGAAGGAAGTGGATGAAAGAAGGAAATAAAGAAGGAAGGAAAGAAGGAAATAAAGAAGGAAGGAAGGAAGGAAGGAAGGAAGGAAGGAAGGAAGGAGAGTGAAGGGGAGGAGATGGTAGTCTCATGTTTACTCCCCAACCACTCGGTCCAATCACGCGGAGAATGTCAACCTCCTCGCCTACATCCAACCTCCTTCCTTCCTTCCTTCCTTGTCTTTCCTTTCCCTCCTTCCTTCCTTGTCTTTCCTCTCCCTCCTTCTCTCTATTCCTCCTACACACCTCTCCATCTATACCTTCCTGACTTATGCCTTTATTCCTCCTCCTCCATCCTTCACTTTCATTTCCTCTCTTCTCTTCTCTCCCTCCCTCCCTCCATCACATACCCCCTCTCCCTCTTCCATCCTCCCTCCCTCCCATTCTTTCATCTTCTCTATCACTTCTTCAACCTCTCCCTCCCACTTTTCCTCCTTTCCATCTTTATTATCACACTCCCTCCCATCCCACTCTTCGTGGTCATAACGTCACCTATTCCTTCTCTTCCACGTGACCCGCAATGATACCGGTTTATAGATCAGGTTTCTATTCCAGCGAGGAGAGAGAGAGAGAGAGAGAGAGAGAGAGAGAGAGAGAGAGAGAGAGACATTTAATAATTATCGTTCATCTGGGGTCGTGTCATTCTGCTTGTTTTAGAGTTAATGGGTAGTAACTGCCTCGTTCAGACAACTCAACTCATCGGATACTAGAACAAATCAACCAATTAAAATTCAAGATCCGAGCGGCACCAAACACGGACAAGACAATTTCAGCCAATCGTGATCCAAGATATGCTAGCGGGTAGACTTTTTTTTTGTAGCCAATCATGATGTAAGATTTTAGCGCGCAAGACAGTTTTAGCCAATCATGATGTAATATTTTCGCGCGTAAAATAATTTAGCCAATCAGGATTCAAGATTTTCGCGAGTAAAATAATCTAGCCAATCAAGATGCAAGATTTTCGCGCGTAAATAATTTAGCCAATCCTGGTGAGAGATGTTTACGTCTAGATCAACTCTCAGCCAATTAAGACGACTCACACGCCCGCTCTGCTCGTGCCAAATGTTGTAGTTAAATTACGACGAAAGATAAGCAAGTGGAAAGCAATTTAGTCAATCATAATAAAAAGTTATGCGCAAGGAACATAATTCAACCAATCACGATGGCAAATAATGCGCGCGCGCAAAATAATTCAGCCAATCGTAATATAAGAAATGCGCGGGTAAAATAACTCAGCCAATCACGACTGCAGATTATGCGCGCGTAAGATAATTTCCCGCGTTATCCGGTGTGGCGTTCCTTGCAAGTCTTTCTCATTGGTTTATTGCTCAGGTCCGACTCCCCCCCACCCCCCTCACCTCTCTTGACACCCACCCACCCACTCTCTCCCCCACCCACTGCCCACCAATACATTCTAGAACACCGACTGACCGACTCACAGAAATAAAGACCCCCTAAAAAAAAAGGACAAAAACCAATATGGCGTCGGAATTGCCCCAAGACTCTAACCCACAATAGGATGGGGGGTCTTCTCACCTCCTGAAGGATCTGTAGGAATGTAGGAAAGTGAGGTAATAGGATGGGTCTCATTGGCGGGATAGCAGTGACCATAGGATAGGAAGGTTTAGGGCAGGATAGGAAGGTTTAGGGCAGGATAGGGAGGTTTTGGATACATACATACATACTTACACATACATACATACACTAACACATACATACATTCATTCACACACATACATAAACCTTTTATTATTATTATTATTATTACATACATATACTCACACATATATACATACACTCACACATACATACACACTCACACACATACATACACACACACACACACACACACACACACACACACATACATACATACACAAATATTCCCATAAAGATCACGATAGCCACAAGTCTCTCCCTGACCCCAGTTTATTCTACACTAAACCAGCTGGATGTCCCCCACCCCTGCTCCTCTCCCTATCTCCTCCCTTACCCCCTTCCCTGTCTCCTCCCTACCTTTGCCACCTGTCCACTGTCTCCTCCTCCCTGCCCCCTACCACCACCACTATCACCACCACCACTACCACCATCACCACCACCACTACTAACACCACAATTACCACTACCACCATCCACAGGTATGGTAGTGGGGTTAGGGTAGTGATAGTAACAGGTATGGTATGTATGGTAATATATGGATGGGAGCATGGTAGGGGGGGGTGTGAGGGTGAGGGGTAGTCCTGGCTGGAGGCAGAGATGGCTGATAACATTGTCTGAGACGTGACACTGCATCTTACTCCACCACCACCACCACAACTACCACCACCACCACCACAACTACCACCACTACCACCACCACAACTACCACCACTACCACTACTACTATTACCACCATCTCTACCACCACCCCCTGCTACCACTATCAACAATATCACTACTAACACCGCCTCTACTACTACTACCACCAAAAAAATATTGTGAAAGTGGTGAGGTGATGGAGGGTGTTGGGGCAGTGTTAGTGAGGCGGAGTGTTGGAGAGTGGGGTGATAGGGGCAGTGTTGGAGAGGGGAGGGTGTGATGGGCAGGTTGGTGAGGGAGGTGAGGAGAGTGGGGGGGTGGGTGATGGGGCAGTGTTGGTGAGGCGGAGTGTTGGAGAGGGGGTGATGGGAGCAGTGTTGGTGAGGCGGAGTGTTGGAGGGAGTGGGGGGTGGGTGATGGGGCAGTGTTGGAGAGTGGGGGGTGGGTGATGGGGCGGTGTTGTGGAGGCGGAGTGTTGGAGAGGGGGAGGGGTGTGATGGGACAGTGTTGGAGAGTTGGGGTGTGAAGAAATGATGAGACACACACACACACACACACACACACACACACACACACACACACACACTAATATAAGAACAAATAATATCTTTTACTTTACCAACATAACAACTGCACCATTAAACATTAACTCCACCAACGTTTATTTTATTTTATTTTTTGTCTCCCTCGGATTTATTTTCCTTACGACTAAATTACACTAATTCTTTTACATTCCTCGGTCTCAACAGTGTCTACAACAGCACCGAATATTGTGAGGTGTTTGATGCTGTTCTTGAATATCTGCCGCAGCCGCAAGTTACAGTAGGAAGAGCAGCAGCGGCAATGACAGCAAGAGCAGCAATCAGAGAGAGAGAGAGAGAGAGAGAGAGAGAGAGAGAGAGAGAGACAGGGAGCGAGGCATAGAGAGATATAAACAGACAGGCAGACAGAGGCAGAGATACAGGTAGACAGACAGACAGGGAGGGAGAAACAGACAGGTAGACCGACACACACACTACCCTCGCCCCCCCCATCCACCACAACAGCGGCCACATATTGCAGATGTCCATCAAGAGTCCAACAGGTGAAGCCTCAACTAATTTACCCACACCCGGCGCCCTTAGTGAGCAAGTGAGGGAGAGGGGAGGTGGAGGTAGGGGGTAGGTGGGGTGGGAGGAGGGTAAGTTTGGTAAGTCGTTGAGGGGTTGTGGTCGTTGGAGTAAGGTTGTGGTCGTTGGAGTAAGGTTGGTAGTCGCTGGAGTAAGGTTGTGCGTGTTGGGTAAGGTTGGTAGTCGCTGGAGTAAGGTTGTGGTCGCTGGAGTAAGGTTGATTGCTGGAGTAAGGTTGGTCGCTGGGTAAGGTTGGTTAATGTGCTTCTTGGCGGGCCGTAACCTTCACCCATGACCTTTGACCTTAACTTGAATCATCGGATATTAACCAAAAAAAAAAAGAAAAAAAGAAAAAAGTTCCAAGCCAAATTGAACTTCCAAAGCCATCATGAATTAAAAAGTTTCAAGAAGATCCGATGGAACTTTTATGGATGCTGGCGTGCGACGAAATGCAATCAGACACACAGAGAGACAGAGAAACAGACAGAGAGACAGAAAGGCATTGTTAGATCTCGCCAGGTACAGAAGGTGACAGACAAGCAAATCATCAGATCACACACACACACTACACATCCCCCCCCACACATACACACATAGAGAAACACGTACACAAACACCAGGTATATGGACCACAAACGAACACAGGACATGCACAGGTAGTGGTGGTGGACACGCACAGGTAGCCTCGGACACGCACAAGTGAGCACGGGCGGGCAGGGGCAGCAGCAGGTGGGCCGGGAGGTGCAGACGTGAGCAGGGAAGCAGAGTGGTGGTGTAAGAGTGAAGGTTCTCCTCGAGTGAATAAACAGAGTGCAAGAGGGCTAAGGGGGAGGGGTGTCTCATAGTAGAGGGGCTAGGGGGACGGGTGTGTCATAGTAGAGGGGGTATGTCATGTCAAGAGATATATGACCCCACCACTGTCATGTCAAGGAAGAACTGTGACTTCATTCCTGTCATGTCAAATTAAAGGAGAATGAACCAGTGTCGTAAGTCCCTCTCACAGTGAGGTAACCACCCCCCCCCCTTTGCCTATATGACACCTGTGTCGTATCTAAAGGGAGAGAGACGTGTGTGACTCCCTGTGACACGTGGCAAAGATACCTGTCTCTTACTGTCACGACCAGCCACCATCACCAGGCTACCACCACTACTACTACTACTACTACTACTACTACTACTACTACTACTACTACTACTAATAATAATAATAATAATAATAATAATAATGTATGTATGTATGTAAACAAACACAAGATGCTGGCAAGATGGTGAGGAAATTGGCCAGAGACTTGAGTATAAGGTGACTCCTTCCCTCAGGTACTGTGGGTGGTCATTAGGGAGTGAGGTGGGCTGAGTGTTGTGTGTCTGAGCCATCCCTCTCCCTCCCTCCCTCCAACATTCTCACTCTCCAACACTCCCATGCCCCGCCCCGCCCGTGTGTGTGTGTGTGTGTGTGTGTGTCGGGGCGGCGGGGTGGTCTTTGAGGCCGTGTGATTGAGCGTCACTTTCAATTACAAGGAGTGAGGGATGCCCCGCGGTGCAGCCATAACGCTACATCAAGGCCAGTCACACTCCTCCACCCCGCCCGACCGCACGCCCATCATCCACACACGTACTTATGTTCCACCCACCCGTTAGTACGCCCATGCTAACTTTCACTAACCATGAAGTGTGTGTGTACAAAGCCCAAACCTTTCCCTCTTACGCCTGAAAACGCCCATTCACATGCCTTCCACACACACACACACACACACACACACACACACACAAACACACACACACACACACACACACACACACACACACACACACACACAAACACACAAACACACACACACACACACACACACACACACACACAAACACACACACACACACACACACACACACACACACACACACACACACACACACACACACACACACACACACACACACACACACACAAACACACACACACACAAACACACACACACACACACACACACACACACACACACACACACACACACACACACACACACACACACTTTACCATACCAACCTCACCCCCACCCCACACCCCCCTCTGAACAGTGTATCCGGCAGACTGTTGTTATTCTGACCACACAAGCACAGACCAATCCCACATGCTGTTGTCGTCCACCTCCACACACCCTCCTGTTAATATGACCCGACACTCAACGGTGACCTGAGCATGTTGATGTTGGTGGTGTGGTAGGTGTGGTGGTGGTGGTGTGGTGATGAGATGGCGACGGTGGTATTGATGTGGTTGTGGTAGTGATGTGACGGTGGTAGTCGATTTCTCTCTCTCACACACACACACACACATACACACATAAGCCTCATTAGTGTACAGGTACAGTGTTAGGTGTACCTGGCGTGACTGTACCTGCCCTCTAGCTGGTGATAACAGAGCCTGGCCTAACCTATACCTACTGATAACAGAGCCTGGCCTAACCTATACCTACTGATAACACACTAGGCCTTACCTGATATAATCTCACCTCACCTGCCTGCATCTCACCTCCTCTACCACCTGCATCTCACCTACCTGCTCTTCCTACCTATCTGCATCTCACCTCTTTTCTTCTTGTCAACTCATCTCCTCACTTCATCTCCCTCCTCCTCACCTCAACTTCACCTGTATCTCACCTGGACAACTTTCACAGGTCCTGGGATAGGTTAAGGTGCTTGTTATGCAATTAATTATCACCTGAAGATTAGCCTACCCCTTACCTTATTTCACCTGATGATTACCTGGTTGGGTTAGGTTAGGGAGGGCTAATCTTCATATGATCCTTAAACATTACATTTCTACCATAACTCAGAAATAAATAAAGTAACATTAACTAAACAAATCCATTAATACTTCCAACTCCATCTCACACACACACACACACACACACACACACACACACACACACCCAAAATCGAAGAAATTGTCTCGTGTGTGTTATATTTTTTCCTTAACACAAATATAACTCTTTTGTATTTATTTAGGTGAGAGTGAGGAGGAAGGTGGTGGTGCGGCTGGTTTTGGTGAGCTGTGTGTGTGTGTGTGTGTGTGTGTGTATGTGTGTGTGTGTGTGTGTGTGTGTGTGTGTGTGTGTGTTTCATTACAGATAATATATATTATTACAGTTATTATTATAGTTATTATTATTGTTATTATTCCTCTTAAAGACTGATCAAATCGCCTCCAGTCCTAATGGGGGTTAGGTTAGGTTTGGTCAGGGCAGGTCAGGTCAGGTTAGGTCAGGTCAAATTGAGGCCCATTAGTCCCATTTGAACTTGAAACCTAAGTAATTTTATAGTAGATGAAGTGAAATAAGTCATATACTTTTCCCAGTAGAGACGAGGCGATAATGACTGAGACATCAAAGGGTAAAAGTGAGGGTAGGGGGGGCCAGGGGGTGGGGGAAGGAGGAGGGGTGGAGGAGGGGGGGGTGAGAGACGAGGATGGATGAATGGAATTAAAAACCAGTCGTCATAGAGAGAGAGAGAGAGAGAGAGAGAGAGAGAGAAGACAAACAGAAACACACACACACACATACAAGACTCTAGCTTGCCTGTAGTGTGATAGTATTCTGGTCAGCTGTGTCTTGACGTGAACTTAAGAGTCATATTAATAGTTCGCCTCCCCTCTCCCCTCTCCCCAGTATAACCCCTCTCCACCCCCTGAATACAACCTCCCCCTCCACCCACTACCACCCTCACCCCCCCCCCCACACACACACAGGCGGGCCAGTCAACCAGTACACTCCATCATACAAGGAGATACAAATTAACGATCAGGTAAATTACTGTCAAATCAATTAGCGACATTAAACTCTCCGGCCCAGGTAAGAACTAGTCCAGAAGCGAAGCGAGACCCGGCAAAAACTGGCTTCGTCTCTGGTGGGCTGGGCTGGGGAGATTAATTCGTGGGTTGTTTTCGTGGGGGATGGGGAGATTAGTTCGTGGGGTTGTTTTAGTGGGGGTGGGGAGATTAGTTCGTGGGGTGGGGAGATTAGTTCGTGGGATTGGGGAGATTAGTTCGTGGGGTGGGGGAGATTAGTTAGTGGGGTTCTTTTCGTGGGAGTGGGGAGATTAGTTCGTGGGGTTGTTTTAGTGGGGGTGGGGAGATTAGTTCGTGGGGTATATCGCCAAATTAAAATATAGTTTACAATTGGTTCATATATCGCCATATTATATCATAGTTTACCTTAGGCTTACGGGTATATCGTGTGTCTGAAGAGCCTGGTTTATTATTATTATTTCTTAACTTGTTTTACGACAGAGGAAAACACGATTGACTCTCTCTCTCTCTCTCTCTCTCTCTCTCTCTCTCTCTCTCTCGTGGTGGTGCCTTCAGGTAAGATTTTTTAAAAGATATAAAAATTGAACGTTCATAAACACGATTATAAACTTAGGTGTAATTTTAGTGTTGGATAAAATTATACCTTTGGTGGAGCTTTAAATCTGGGGGTAAAATTTCATCAAGAGATTTTTGCCCGTGTGTGTGTGTGTGTGTGTGTGTGTGTGTGTGTGTGTGTGTGTGTGTGTGTGTGTGGTAGAGAGCGGAGAGACGGGGAGAAGGAGGGAAAGGAGAGAGAGAGAGAGAGAGAGAGAGAGAGAGAGAGAGAGCTTGGGAGGCGTGGTAGAGAGGAGGAGGAGAAGGCGTGGTGGTGGTGGGCGTGGGTGGGTAAGAGGGACAGAAATCCTCGACGTCCCAGACACAACAAACATCCACGCCTGAAACTGCTGTCGGAGGGGCGGGGAGGGGGTGAGGGGCGGGAGGGACGTGAGGGGGGGAGGGGCGGAGGGGAGTGGAGGGGGGCGGGAGGGGGCGTGGAGGGGGGCGGGGAGGGGGACGTGGGTATGGTAGGTGTAAAGGGTAAAGAAGGTGTGTAATAGAAGTCAGGAAGGTATGGTGGGGAGGGGGTTAAATGAGCTAGATCTGTCTGTCTGTCTGTCGGCATGTCTGTCTGTCTGTCGGCATGTGGGTGTGTGTGTGTGTGTGTGTGTGTGTGTGTGTGTGTGTGTGTGTGTGTATGTGTTTGTTTATTAATCTCTTAATAAGAAGGTCAAAGAAACACAAGAAAAGAACACGATAACTGTAGAACCGAGGAGGAGGAGGAGGAGGAGGGAGAAGGGGTGATAGAAGACATCGAGAGGAAGACGACCCAAGTTTATGACGGAGATACGGAGAGAGGGGGAGAGGGAGAGGGGAGAGGAGGAGGGGAGGGAGAGGGTGACGGAGAGAGTGACAGAAGAAAGGGAGGTAAAGAAGGAAGGAAGGAAGGAAGGATGGATAGGGGACCAAGAGGAGAGGGGGAGGGAGAGAGGAGGGAAAAAGGGAATGAAGAGAGAGAGAGAGAGGAGAGAGAGAGAGAGAGAGAGAGAGAGAGAGAGAGAGAGAGAGAGACCCTACATCAGCTGGGTTATAAATATAGAGGCAGATCTGGTGGCAGCAGCGGCAGCCTCCATCATCATTATAATAATCTACCTGTCGCTCTTGTCCCTCCCTCCCCATACTCTCCTCCTCCCCATACCCTACCTCCTCCTCCATACTCTCCTCCTCCCATACTCTCCTCCTCCATACTCTCCCTCCCTCCTCCATACTCTCCTCCTCCCCATACCCTACCTCCTCCACCCCCTCCCTCCCCATACCCCACCTCCCTCCACTTCCTCCTCCCCCTCCATACTCTCCTCCCTCCTCCATACTCTCCCTCCCCCATACCCTACCTCCATACTCCTCCCTCCCCATACCCTCTACCCTCCTCCTCCATACTCTCCCTCCCTCCCCCATACTCTCCCTCCTCCATACTCTCCTCCCCCATACTCTCCCTCCGTCCCCATACCCTCCTCCTCCATACTCTCCTCCCTCCCGATACCCTCTCCTCCATACTCTCCTCCCTCCCCATACCCTCCTCTTTCTCCCTCACGCACTTCTATCCCCCACATCCCTCACCAATCTCCGTCCCTCCCTCATCTTCCAACAAATTCACTCCACCACCACTCCTCCCCATCATGGCATTTCTCCTCACCACACCTCTTCCTGCAAGGCTCTTCCTCCTCCCCTCTCCGCCCACATTTCTCACTTCCTACAAGGTCGTCTCCAACAATGTCAACCCAACAACATCTCCAACAAGACCCCCTCTAAGGTAAGAACAGGGGGTTAGTTTATCGTGCACCTACATACATCCTCCTGAACAAGGCTATGAACGTGACCCACAAGCTTACCCGGGTCACGTCGAGTCAAGATGTGCCTCAAGTAGCAATATACAGTACGTTAGGAGGAAGAGAGGAGGAAGAGAGGAGGAGGAAGAGAGGAGGAGGAGGAGGTAGTGTCAAGGAGTACCACAGCCATAAAGAACAATGTGAACCTAACCTACAAAAAATAAATCTTTCCCAGCACGTATACTACTACTACTACTACACCTACTACACTACTACTACTACTACTACTACTACTACTACTACTACTACTACTACTACTACTACTACTAAACTACTACTACAACACTACTACTACTACTACTACTACTACTACTACTACTACAACAACTACTACTACTATCACTACTACTACTACTACTACTACTACTACTACTACTACTACTACTACTACTACTACTACTACTTTTTTTTTTTTGACGTGGCCTCCAGCCTCCCCCAATAGCCACACCTTCGCCACCATTTATTTACCTAAATATTAAATATCCTAATACATAAGAAACTATCCTATCTGTGTTAAATTAGTTGAGCCGCAGATCTATGCGGCATTCAGTGACTGTAGCCTCATAGTCGATATCTGCAGCAGTTGTCGGAGTAGGGGCAGAAGCTCTCGTTCCCCTGAGGCAGAGCAAAGCCGACCGAAGGAGAGAGAAGGACAGTCGACATCTCATCCAGGCTGTGACATAACTTCTGGGCTGCTGCTTCTGTTCGGAGATCAGCTCCGCGAGTCTGGCGTAGAAACATCTTGCGCTTGGGCCCATCCCACCAGAGGTTGTGAACACTAGCGGAGTGAAGCTGCCTTGATCGACATTTTGAATTCTCTCCCCATATGCCCTTCTCTTGTCGTTCTCGTTCCTCCTATGTGCAGCATCGAGAGCTAGGTTACGGTGACAAACGGCCATGGGATCAAAAATCCTGATGTCGAAGAAGGCTCGCTGTCCCCGCGTCCAGAATCCTCGAGCACTGACGTCCACACGGGCTTCGTTAGATGTGTTTGAAGTCCTGTGTTGGAGGATCTCGCCATCCAGTGGAAGGAGGGTCGGTTCTACCATGACGTCTCGGCAGATTTCCTTCAACATATTTGCTGTGAGATCCCTTACCTCGTCATGCCTCATGCATATGAAGCCCCCCTTCTTGCAAACCATGGCGTGATCGCCATCATAGGAATAGCCACACACGCATTGGGAGGGCAAAACCATCTACTGGCCAACCGTACCTTAGAGCAATGGCATCTGTAAATTCTTGTTTGTTAAGGCTGAAACCATTTGCCCTTATCGGTAACGTAGTTAACCAGTTCGAGGCGCCCACCTCCTGCGCTATAGCTACTTTTTTTTGTCAAATTTTCTGGAACCTGCAGCAATAGTTGCTGCAACATGTCATTTTGGCAGTGCTGCCGATCTGTTGTAATGGATCTACGGATCTTATTAACTTCGCTGGTGTCCACTTCCCCTGTTGCATTCTGGGCTATTATGTGGTCAGTGAGGGCTGCCGTGAGCTTAAGTGAATTTTGATGTTCAGAGTCAGCAATCTCCTCTGGATTAGTTAGTCCCATCCCTCCCAGTCTTGGTGGAAGTGCAAGAAGTGTTCTTTTTACTGGGGTTAAGTCGTGGTGTTTCACTAGTTTGGGAATGAACTTGACACTGATTGCTTCTTCCAAAGGGTGGAGGAGGGGTCGGATCTCAGGGATGGTACGCATCAGGTAGTTCCAACGATGCTTGACTCCATGTGTGAATGCTGCAAAGGCCGCATGTGGCTCTGTGTTAGCAATCTCCGACAGAGCATGGATTTCGCTAACCCACTCGTTCACCTTTCCCCCTACGTACTGGGTCTTGAAGTCCGTAGTGCCAATTACTGCGCCTAGATGCCTTTGGCCGTCCTTAGTTATTTTGACCTCACTTTCGCCGAAAACCTCCACAGCCCGATCATAATGATCTGGCTTCACGATGAGGAAGGATTTGCTGGCGTTTGGGTGGTACCCTATTTGTGGACCTAGCGATGTTACCAGGTCCCACCACTTTTTGATGTCCTCCACTTTTCCTGCTCCTGTGAGGTCATCAGCATATGCCACTTGTTTGACCCCAGTTGTTTCATACTTTATTTCTTGTTGGACAATTGATAGGCCTATTGCATATCATCACTACTTTGGCCATTAATACTACTACTACTACTACTACTACTACTACGTCACTTACTACTACTTCACTTTTTTTTTTTTTTTTTTTTTTTTTTTTTTTTTTTTTTAACGTGGCCTCCAGCCTTCCCCAATAGCCACACCTTCGCCACCATTTATTTACTTTAATATTAAATATCCTAATACATAAGAAACTATCCTATCTGTGTTAGATTAGTTGAGCCGCAGATCTATGCGGCATTCAGTGACTGTAGCCTCATAGTCAATATCTGCAGCAGTTGACGGAGTAGGGGCAGAAGCTCTCGTTCCCCTGAGGCAGAGCAAAGCCGACCGAAGGAGAGAGAAGGACAGCCGACATCTCATCCAGGCTGTAACATAACTTCTGGGCTGCTGCTTCTGTTCGGAGATCAGCTCCGCGAGTCTGGCGTAGAAACATCTTGCACTTGGGCCCATCCCACCAGAGGTTGTGAACACTACTACTACAATACTACTACTACTACTACTATACTACTACTACTACTACAACTACTACTACTACAACAACTACTACTACTACTACTACTACTACTACTACTCCGTCACCTTCCTGCCTATGTGTTTCTATTCTTTGCCTCACTAATCCCATTTTTTTCTTTCCTTTTCCTTTTATCCCCCAAAACATCAGTGGTACCTCCTTCCCCCTCTTCCTTCCTCCTTCCCCCTTCCCTTTCCTTCCTCTTCTTTCCCTCTCTCTCCTCCTCACCGACAACGTTCACACACACACACACACACACACACACACACACACACACACACACACACACACACACACACACACACACACACAGACGTTACATATTTCCGCTACATTCCTGTCTTCCTTCTGTCCGCATCCTCCTCTTCTTCCTCCTTCCATCTTCCCTCCACCTCCTCCTCTTGTTTCCCTTCCTCCTTTATCTTCTCCTCCTGCTTCTTCCTTAATCTCTCCTCTTCCTTCATTCCTTCCTTCACCTTCTCCTCCTCTCTCCCCGCATTTATCTTCCCTCTCCACACCTAATCCTTCTCTCCCCATCACTCCTCCTCCCCACCAACCCCCTTCATCTCATCTCTCTCCCTCACTCCCCATCCCCATCTTAGTCCCTTCGTCCTCAATTTCCTCAACTTCCCACTTTATTGTCTCCTCTAACCTCCCAACTCCCAACCTCATCAAACCTCCTCTAACCCGTGCTCCAACCTCGTCCTCAACCACAGCCTTGAGCTAACTTTTAACGTGATTCACTCGAGCGGTTGACGGAAGACGGTAATGCAACACCCGAGAGAGAGAGAGAGAGAGAGAGAGAGAGAGAGAGAGAGGAGAGATTGATTTAACCCTTGAGAACGATGGTGACAGGGTTACATGGTGGGTGGGCGGCAAGTTACATGGGTGGGTGGGCGGCAAGGTTACATAGGTGGGTGGCGGGTGGGTCGGCAAAGTATGGGGAGACAAGATTACATGGGTACACGAATGAGTGGGTGGTAGGGTGCGGGTGGCAGGCATGGGTGGCAGGGTGGGCAGTGGGCGGTGGTGGGTGGGTGATGGGAGTATCACATGACCCCATCAGCCGACCCCCAGCCGAGGTAAGGTGACACTGTAGCCTTCATTAGAGAGAGGAAGATACTGTCTCATTATACTGAAGAGGAGGAGGAAGAAGAGGAGGGGGGAGGAAGAGGAGGGGGGGAGGAAGAGGAGGGGGGGAGGAAGAGGAGGGGGGGGGAGGAAGAGGAGGGGGGGGAGGAAGAGGAGGGGGAAGGAAGAGGAGGGGGAGGAAGAGGAGGGGGGAAGAGGAGGGGAGGAGAGGAGGGGAGGAAGAGGAGGGGGAGGGAAGAGGAGGGGGAGGAAGAGGAGGGGGAGGTAGAGGAGGGGGGAGGAAGAGGGGAGGAAGAGGAGGGGGGAAGAGGAAAGGGGGGGTGGAGGAAGATAATGGGGAAGAAGAGAAGGGAGGAGAAAGAAGAAAAAGACGAAGAAGAAGAATAATAATAAGGAGGAGGAGGAGGAAGAATGTGTGTGTGTGTGTGTGTGTGTGTGTGTGTGTGTGTGTGTGTGTGTGTGCAGAGAGTAGTGAACTAGGTGGGGGGTGTTCAGGAAACTACTGATACACAAATTCTTCCAAGAACTATTTCGTTCAGCCCCCCCCTCTCTCTCCACCAAACTCCTCCCTCACTCCCACCAACACACTCCTACCTCTCCTCTACCTCCATCAAACTCCATCACATCTCTCCCTCCAACACTCTCCTCACCTCCATCACACCTCCATCCCTCCCAACAACGAAGAAATGTTAACAAAGAAACCTTAACAAATAAGAGAGAGAGAGAGAGAGAGAGAGAGAGAGAGAGAGAGGAGGCAGTAGAGGAAGTAGCACAATAGTTAACCAGATAGGTGATTAATTACCTTACCAGGGTTTGGGTAAGGTAGACGGGCAAGACAGACAGGTAAGGTAGCGGAGGGTGGTGATGTAAATAGACAGGTAAGGTTAAACAGGTAAGAACAGAAAGTAAACTGGGTTAATTAAGATGAGGGTGCCAGGTGACCAAGTTAACCTCGAGTACTGAACCTGGAAGTTAGTAAAAAAAAAAATACGCCTGGCGATCGTACGTCAGTCTCCTTGTGCCTGGGAATGGTGGTTTTTACAGCTAGACGGGTCATATGGTGGTGGGGGGAGGAGGGGGCAGATGGCTGTGGGGAGGGTGGAGGGGGGCAGTTGTGCAGCACCATGGCCCTCCGGCTACTCACACGATGTAAACACAGAGAGGGGGAGAGTAGTAGTCGAGATGGGTGGGTAGGGGAGGAGGGGTGGGGGAGGGGGGGTGTAGGGGGAGAGGGGGTGGGTAGGGGGGAGGGGGGGTGTGGGTAGGGGGGAGAAGGGGGTGTAGGGGGAGGGGGGTGTAGGGGGAGAGGGGTGGGGAGGGGGGAGAGGGGGTGTGGGGTAGGGGGAGAGGGGGTGGGGAGAGGGGGTAGGGGGAGAGGGGGTGGGGTGGGGAGGAGGGGGTGGTGGTGGTGGTGTGGGGGAGAGGGTGTGGTGGTGGTGGGGGAGAGGGTGGTGGTGTGGTAGGGGAGAGGGGGTGGTAGGGGGAGAGGGGAGAGGGGGGTGTGGTAGGGGGAGGTGTAGGGGGAGAGGGGTGTGTGGGGAGGCGGTGTCTTTGTCTGGGAGGGAAGATGCCCTCGCCCAGCCGGTGCAACTCTACCTCCCCTCACCTGCCAACACCTCCCTTACCTGTTTAAACCTTCCTCACCTGCCCAAACCTACCTTACCTGTCAACATCTCACCTGCCCTCACTTCCAGCACCTCATTAGTACCTCACCTGCTGAGGGAGGGAGAGGACGAGGGAGGGAGAGGATGAAGGAGGTAGAGGACGAGGGAGGGAGGAGAAAAGGAGAGAGGGGCGAGGAAGGGTGAGTGGCGCGTGCTGTCTTGTGAGCGTCTCACACAAACACCGGAGATGGCTCGTCCTCCACCAGTCACCCCCTCCCCACAACTACTATCATCACCACCACTACTACACACAACCACAACAACCTCCAACCCAACCACACCTCCTCCACACACACACACACTAAGAGCCTCCCAGTTAAATTGACTCAGGTAATATGTGTGTGTGTGTGTGTGTGTGTGTGTGTGTGTGTGTGTGTGTGTGTGTGTGTGTGTGTGTGTGTGTGTGTGTGTGTGTGTGACCTGAGAATTGGCAAGACTCTAGACCCAAGGAGGAGGAGGAGGAGGCAAGGAGTCTGACGTCAATCAAAAGCTTTAATCATCAAGACAATTTTTCTGGCGGCAAGAAAATTACCCCCCCCCCACCACACTCTCTCCACACATACCTGCACCCCACACTCCTCCACCCCTATAATGACCAATCCCTAAATGAAGTTGATTAATCTCACCTTTTCTAAGTCTCAGGTGAATTACAGCCATCCACGAGCGTCTTGCCTTCACCTGTCGTCAAGGTAATCTCTGGTCCAATAACAAACTCGTTCATCATAGGGAGGAGGGGTGTTGAAGGGGAGGAGGGGTTGTAGAGGAGGGTTGGTGGGGTGGTGTAAAGGGGAGGGATGGGGTTGGGAGGTTGTAGAGTGAGAGGATGGAGGTAGGGGGGATTGGAGAGGGAGGGAAAGGAAGGGGAGATGTGGGGTAGGAAGGAGGAGGATGGGGTAGGAAGGAAGAAGAGGAGGTAAACTCACTCCCATAACCTCCACCAAAACTCCACGTTTGGACCTCCACACAATCTCTCCCTCCACCTTCATCCACCACTCTGCATATTCCACCACCCACCCATCACCCGCAACACGCCCACCAGTCACCCGCCCATCACAAGACCATCATCACCCAACATCTTGACGAGAACACCCCCCCCATCCAACACACACACACACACACACACACACCTGAACCTGACATCAGTTTTAAGGTGTTCAGGCTTGAGAGATTGTGAGTGAAAGAGACCGTCGAAGCTGTTAATGGCAGGAGGAAGTTGTTTTTGCTGACCCTGTGTGTATGTGTGTGTGTATGTGTGTGTGTGTGTGTGTGTCTAGCTGAAATGTGTAGTTTGTTTGTGTGTATGTAGCTGGTGTGTGAGTGAAATGTGTGTGTGTTTTATCTATTATCACACACACACACACAAACACACACACACACTGTAATAACAGTGTATTCCTCCAGTAAACACTGCTCCTTACTGTCACTATGTTGAATGAACTGTAGTTTGAGCTTTTCATCTAGTTATTATATGTCTTATTTTGTCACTTATGTTATTGTATATTATTTGTAATTCGTAACCCATTCCAAATATAACTGTATATTTTCAGCCTTCTGGCTGAAGCTCTTTCAATAAACCGTTAATTATTATTATTATTATTATTACACACACACACACACACACACACACACACACAGAGGAAGCAAAGGTCGTCAAGCGTAAACAAACAGACAAATAAGAAAAGTTCCCAGAGGTGTAATCCAGACGCTATGAATGGGATCACCAGACGCTGCTCTCGACTGCACGTGCTACTGACGAAGGCCATACATTGAGAACCCTCCCCACACACACACAGGAGACTACGAGGAACCGAGAAGGGCCTGTGTGTTTCCGTCCGGTGTGTGTGCTGCGAGAGTACGTCACGGGGATATCAACAAACATCGAACTGAGAGGTAAACATCCCTAGCAAGTCTTTCAACAGTCCAGCCATGATTCACGGACACTATAACAACTACGGACACTCACAACTATAGCACCACGGACACGCTCATAACTAGTACCTATTGCATCACGGACGCTCAGACCTAGCTTCGGCTGCATCACGGAAGGAAGGAAGAAGGGAGAGAGGGGAGGAGGGAGGTTGGAGGGCTCTACATCTACACAGCAGCATGGAGTGAAGGAGGGAAGAAGGGAGGAGGAGAGGGAGGGAGGGCCCTAAGTCCTGGCAGCACCAGCAGTGAGAGAGGGAGTGAGTTTGTTTACCCAAGTTGAACACGTCAGCTTGGGGTAAACACTGGGTCACTTATCGCCAGCCTCCGTAAACAAGCAGCCAGGGCCCAGCAGGAAGCTCTCAACCAGCCAGCCAGGTAATGACCCTCTCTGTCCTCTACCCTTACCACTACCTGTAAACACCTTAACCCTTACTCCACCACCTCTTACCTACCACCTGTACCAACCACCTGTGTCTGTCATTAACACCACCTCTACTACCTGTGTCTCTATTAACACCACCTATACCACCTGTATGTGTGTGTCTTATTAACACTACCTCTACCACCTGTGTCTCTCACTATCACCACCTGTCTCTTCCTACCACCATCTGTATCTCTTTCTGCATCCCCTATCACCACCACCTGCACCACCTTGTACCGCTACCGCCCCCTCCACCTCCATCTGAGCACCACCAACTACACCACTAGTCTCCACCACTGCCAAAAACCTCTTCCTCTTCCACCTGCATTACCACCACCTGTGTTTCACCTTAAACCACCACCACCACCACCACCACCACCCTACCAAACCACCATCTTTAACCAGAAAGCACTGCCCCCATCACACACCACACTCCTTCCTCCACCTTATCCCTCTCACCCCTTCACTTTCCCTTCCACCTTATCCCCTCACTTCTCCACACCCCCTCCCCTATACCTCTCCACAATCCCTTCTCCATCCCTCCTCCCTTATCCCCCTCCACGCTCCTCCTCCACTTTATCCCCCTCCACATAACTCCCTCATCCACCTTATCCCCCTCCACACCACCTCCACATCGCCCCTCTCCAGTTCTGAGAAAGCTTAGCCACTATTAATATCCTCAGGCAACAAGAAACTCATGTTATACCACGTCACACCGCCGCCGGAGAGTCAACCCCTTGGGACACACTGTTGATCACGCCTTCAGATAGTCACCCACCAGGTACTGAACGGCTGTCTTTAGTACCTGATACACCACCCCTCCTGCCCACGCCCCTCACCCCAACACATGCCACTTGTATCCTACCACAAGGTTGACTGTTCCTGTGTGACCCAAAATCCTAAAGGAGCCAAGATCTTCCTGTAGGAGGCATATCTAGGACTGTTCTCTTGAAGGAACTAAGACCCCAAGACTAATCTGAAGAAGGGAAATTAAGGCTCTGTAACCCACGTGTGACCCAATCCTGAAGAAGTAAAAAAAAATCTTCCTCTAGGAGATACACCTATTACCGCCTCTCCAAGGAACCAAAGACCCACCTGAAGAAGGCTCAGAAGGGCTCAGAGCCATGACGCCAACATCTACACTACAATATGCTGGCTCGAGAGGTCACTTACCAATGCGGGTACACCTGCTGGGGGAGGACATCACATACCTGGGCCTAAGTAATCAGTTGGTCATTAAAGATATTGTATTCAGGTGTTAAAGGTGACGCTGTATAAAAGATTAAATTATTAGGGTACTACCACAACTACTACCACAACTACAACTACTACCATCACAACAACTACTACTACCACAACTACAACTACAACCATCACAACAACTACTACTACCACAACTACAACCATCACAACAACTATACTACACTACTACCATCACAACAACTACTACTACACAACACAACACACAACAACAACTACTACTACCACAACTACAACCATCACACACTACTACCACAACTACTACCATCACAACAACTACTACTACCACAACTACTACCACAACTACAACTACTACCATCACAACAACTACTACCACAACTACAACCATCACAACAACTACTACCACAACTACTACCATCACAACAACTACCACCACAACAACTACCACAACTACAACCACTACCATCACAACAACTACTACTACCAATAACTACAACCATCACAACAACTACTACTACCACAACTACAACCATCACAACAACTACTACTACCACAACTACTACCATCACAACAACTACTACTACCACAACTACTACCACAACAACTACTACTACCACAACTACAACCATCACAACAACTACTACTACCACAACTACTACCATCACAACAACTACTACTACCACAACTACCACAACTACAACTACTACCATCACAATAACTACTACTACTAATAACTACAACCATCAAAATAAATACTACACAACTACCATCACAACAACTACTCTACCACAACTACTACCACAACTACTACTACTACCATCACAACAACTACTACTACTGCGACTACTACCACAACTACTACTACTACCACGACTACATACAGGTAAAACTACAGGCTACAAGATAAACTTGCCGGTTCTAGCCAGTTGAGGGAAAATGCCACCAACATGACACACACACACACACACACACACACACACACACACACACACACACACACACACACACACACACACACACACCATCGCATGTAGACGATAGTAATATAGGTTGTAGGAGAGAGAGAGAGAGAGAGAGAGAGAGAGAGAGAGAGTAATCCCAAGACAAAAAAAAATTAATAAAGAAGGGAATTAAGAGGAACAATGACCAGAATAGACGGAAGAGGGGAACATCAAGAGGAGAGAGAGGGGGGGGGGGGGGGGGGGGGGGATAATCAGACAAAAAAATTAATAAAGAAGGGAATTAAGAGGACAATGACCAGAATAGACGGAGGGAACATCAAGAGGAGAGAGAGGGGGAGACCAAGACAAATAATCAACTGGAGGAGAAGTAAGGAGACACACACCCCCTCCATCACCACCTCCTCCCTACCCTCCTCCTCACAACCATTCCCTTGCTTTTCCCTCACCATTCTTTCCTCCCTACAACCCTTCCTTCCTTAACCACCTCCTCACCACTCTCCTCCCTCACCACCCTCCCTACCTCACTACGCAACAACTATCACACACCGTTGTTGACCTCTTGTACTAACAGTTAACGAACCCTCTGTACACACCTGGTTATTAAGGAGATCATTGTTAACGGTTATCTAGTTATCTACAATGATGGAGACTGTGGCCACCTCACAGTAAACGCTCACCACCACCCCACCACCACCACCCTACCACCACCACCACCACCAGGATTTGAGGTCTGAGATGTATACAGTGTTGTGTTGGTGTTGTGTCGGTGTTGTGTTGTGTTGGTGTTGTTGTTGTGTTGGTGTTGTGCTGTGTTGTGTTGGTGTTGTGTTGGTGTTGTGTTGTGTTGTGTTGTGGTGAAGCAGGCGATCCGGTAATCCGTAATTGATAAAAAGTTTTCGATAAGGTGGAGAGAGAGAGAGAGAGAGAGAGATAATAGAAGTCGTAGTAGTCGTAGTAGTGGAGACGGTCTTTATCGTTATCAATGTGCCACCACTTGACGTTGGCTGATAAGAGGATAGAACTTCACCCACACCAATCCACCCACTCAACCCATCCATTCATCCACTCACCTATCCACCTGTCCATAATCCATCATCTACTGTTATTAATAGCGGGTTAGATTAAGCTGGGTTGGGTGTGTTTAGGTTTGTTTGGTTTGGTTTGTTAGATTTGGTTAGGTTAGGTTAGGTTTGGTAGGTTAGGTTTTAAAGGAAGGTGAAAGGAAAGAAGGGAGGAGGGAGGGTTTAAGGAGGGATGATGGGGAGGGGGTGTTATTAGGTGTGTACATAAACAGGGTAGGGAGGCTTGGGGCAAGGGCCAGGGATGGAGGGAGAGGGAGGAGGAGAGGAAAGGGAGGGAAGGAAAGGGAGGCTATTCTGGGCCAGTAGGGTGGGGGCAGGAGGGAGGTTGTTACGCCCCACACTAAGAATACTCCCCCATCAACACGTAACTGAACGAAGCATACTGAT
>NW_024735290.1:0-14341 GCF_018991925.1 Homarus americanus | reverse complement strand
GGGTTGCCATATCTGAACATTCAAAAAAGAGGACCCCCCCGAAGACATCCTCCCCCCCCCCCGCCCAGTACACACAGGCTAATATACAACATACATGGTATAGAAATCTTAAAAAAAAAAATTACCTTTGCTTAAGGCTCAACATCTTTATTCCTTTAGCTGCAGTCTTCTTCCCCCACTGTGTGTGTGACTTGGTGTGCCCATGCATACTTTTCTGTAGATCCGATCTTTTTTCAGTATTGACTGATTGCTCTTTAGAAAGGTGTAGAAGTCACTGCAAGGTGTTTCTCGGAAGTTGTACTGTACAGTCAGAATGCCTTTCATTGTTTCAACACTCAATTTGTTCCTTTCCTTTGTCCATTGACTTTGCATCGGTGAAAAAACTCTTTCTACATTTGCATTGAGATGATATAGCAAAGAAGAATTGTGCAATTCTTAGCAATTCTGAGTGGCATTCAATGTTCTTTGATTTTCCAAAGTTTCTGGTCCACTTTTTATGTGTTGGCAGATTACTAAATTCTTCATCACTCTTGTAATTTTCCACAAACTGCTTCAGGTTACTAACTTGGTCAAAACACTTCATCAACTTCTACCCCCTTATCAATCAAATATTTGACAGCTAAGTTGACAACACCGTACAGGCGTACAAGTGACTTATCAGCTGACAAAAAATGAACGAGATCTCTACTGTTTCCACCTTCTCTCTCTCTCGTCATCACAGTTTAATGTTTTTTCCGGGTAGAAAATTATGGAAACTGAAATTCCGGACTTTTCAAGAATTTTAAAAATTCCTTCCGGATGAAGATTTCGAGACCTAAATGGAGGACATGTCCGGGAAAATACGGACGTATGGCAACCCTATAGTAGTGGTAATGATGGTGGTGGTAATGATGATGGTGGTAGTAGTGGTGGTAGTGATGATGGTGGTAGTAGTGATGGTAGTGATGGTGGTGCTATATGTAGTGATGATGGATGGTGCTATATGTAGTGATGATGGATGATGTTATATGTAGTGATGATGGATGTTGTTATATGTAGTGATGATGGGTGGTGTTAAATGTAGTGATGATTAGACAATAAAATAATAACAGTTTAATGCTAAAATAATATGCTTTGCTGTACCGGTGTAGTCAAAAAACATGGTGGAACTTACATACACCGTTAATTAACTATTGATGGAAGAAGAAGTTTTGGGGACTGAACAGAGAGACAATGTGGAGCCTCCCGGAGGGTGGCGTCCTACCGTGGCCAAGCGGATGAGCCGTCTGGAGGACGGCGATTCTACTAGTGTATATATATATATATATATATATATATATATATATATATATATATATATATATATATATATATATATATATATATATATATATATATATATATATATATCATTAGCCCAACAAAGCATGCGGACTTCTCCATATAATCAACACCTCACCCCGCCAGGATTCGTTCCCATGATCTTATGATTGTGACCGGGGAACGTTACCTCTAGACCACCTTGACACAAAAGCAGTCCTAGACTTTGTTATATTTCACGGCGCCATAAGCTCGTTGAACAGGCTTTGTGTGAAATAAAACAGAGTCTAAGACTGCAAGCCCCGGCAATGCCTGAAAGGGGAATACCAGCCCCAGTTGGGTCCATGTTTCCTGGTCAAGGGTTGACACTGACTGAAATAGAATCAAGGAATGCGGTGGGCACCAGTAGGCCCACTGAACAAGGAGGAAGATTAGAGGCATGGACAGCAAATAGGGACAGAGAGGGAAGAAACCCTAATGACGCCTACAGGCAAAGTATTATACAAGCCATAAGATGCTTCAAACCCAGAACATGACGCTCCAGGAGCTCTTGACGGAACTGGAAGCTACAGCAGAAGCTGAACAGATGATTAACGCCATGTCACGAGTGTTACCTGAGGTAGATGAGAGGTCAATGGGGGAATCAGTCCGGAGTGGCAGTACTTATGAGCGCAAACATACTACAGAAACACGGAGCTATCACCAGGGGAGCCGAGTGGTAGTGGGAGTGAAGCATTACAATGCTCACAGAAAGGGTCAGAACCAAGAGACTCCCTCCAGGGGGAGTACAGCTGCTGCCCATAAGTACTGTACGAGATAGAGGCACAGGAAGGGAGACACGAGAAGCGAAACCCAGGCCCTGGACCATCGACCTTGATGGAGTCCATGATAGTGATAGTGGAAAATTGGCATTTAAGCACAATGCTCAGTGTCAAATACTTATGCAAAACAGTGTTTATGTTGATAAGTGGTCCCGGTAGTTAGTCGTCAGAGACACCTGCTCGCCTTGTGTGTTGCCAGCTATATCTTCCAAACCACCACTAACCACCGACCAACCAAGTGGGTTCTCTTAACCCTGCAAAAGAACATAAGAACAGAAGAATGGAGGAAGCTGCAGTGGGCCTATTGGCCCATACTGGGCAGTCCCATTTACACCCAACCCCCATTGCTCATATAAGCATCCAATTTATCTTTGAAGCTATCCAGCGTATTCGAGTTAATGATGACATTTGGTAACTTGTTCTATTCATCCACTACTTTGTTTCCAAACATAAATCTAAATTTATCTAATTTAAAACCATTGTTACGAGTTCGCTCCTGGTTGGATAGTTTGAGTACCTTGGTAATGTGCCCTTTGTTCAGCCCTGACTTCCATTTATACACCTCTATCATATCGCCCCACACTCTACGTCTCTCGAGGAGTTTAAATTAAGATGCTTTGACCTGTCTCTGTACTCAAGGTTCCTAATGCCCGGGATTAGTCTTGTCATTCTCCTCTGGATTCTTTCCAAGGATTCTATATCCATTATGTAATAAGGTGACCAGAACTGAACTGCTTATTAATCCAGGTGAGGTCTCACAAGTGTAAGATAGAATCTTAAGATGACCTCACTAGTCTTGTAACTAACACCCCTTTGTATGAACCCAAGTATTTTATTAGCCTTGTTAAGAGCAAATACACATTATTTACTTGGCTTAAGATTCCTACTTATCATTACTCCTAAATCTCTCAGGCAGTCGGATTTCACAATGGCATCGTTGTTCATCTGGTAACTGGTTTCCCTGTTTACATCTCCTATACTGAGTACTTTACATTTGTCCACATTGAATTTCATCTGCCATTTTTCAGACCATTCGAAAAATTTGTTTAGATCTTCCTGTAGTTTTGCAGAGTCCTCGTCAGATTTAGTTACACGTCCTATTTTAGTGTCATCAGCAAATTTCCTTATGTTGCTGTCTATGCCGATATCTATGTTGTTTATGTATATAATAAATAATAATGGTCCAAGTACTGAGCCTTGGGGAACTCCACTAGTGACGTTCCTCCAATGGGATTTAGTGCCGTTAATGCTCGCTCGCTGTTTCCTGTCCTGTAACCACGCCCTAATCCATTTTAGAATATTACCTATAATGCCTTTCTTATTAGTCTTTCGTGGGGGACTCTGTCGAAGGATTTGCTAAAGTTGAGATATACTACATCATAATTGTGCCCCTCGTCCACTAATTCGAAAACTGATGAAAAGAATGTTAATAGATTAGTTAGACATGAACGCCCTCTTGTGAAGCCATGCTGGGAATCATTGATCAAGTTATGCTTCTCCAGGTGGTTTCGAATAGAGTTTGAAATGATTGCTTCCAGTAATTTGCCTACAATTGATGTTAGACTGATTGGACGGTAGTTAGAGATCAAGTCCACAATACAGTGGAGGGTGAGGTCAAGTCCACACTGTGGACTTGATCTCACCCTCCTCTGTATATATATAACTTGTTCTGCACTTCTCCTTAGTTTGTACTCACCCCTGAAGATGTGAATTACACGAAAGCGCTTGGGTACTTCTTGTTTTCTTTTTCCTTGTGGTTATCAGCATATACCTGGATCACGCCCATATATATATATATATATATATATATATATATATATATATATATATATATATATATATATATATATATATATATATATATATATATATATATATATATATATATATATATATATATATATACAGTATATATATATATGTAATATTCAGAAATTTCAGAGTAATTTCAAACACGGCGCAATTGGCGATACTGAGCTTTCAAGGTCGTTCGGAGGGAAGAGAGCGCTCCCTGCACATAGCGAGAGGTTGTGGAACTAGGCCTAAGTGATATTAAATGTAATTTGCCGAATTAATAATGATGTGATTCATGAAGTTAAGGGACTATTATTGAATTTGAAATTATTATAGATCGTTTATCAGTCTGAATAATGTCACGGGTGTCCCAAGGAGTTATTAGTTAGGCGGAAAATATGTCACGTAGGCCTAAGCTAGCGCCTTGGAGAGACGCGACGTGGCTGGTCCTCAGTCACGTGAAAGCGATTGGACCTACAGGACATCACTGCGCGTCCGTCCACAGAAATAGTCACGTGGTCTAGTCACATGTGCTGCGCTATTGCAGTAAAACAAGTAAGTCTCATTCGATCTCAGACAGGGTTAGATAGGGCAGTGGTAAAGTTAACAAGAGCTAACAGTGAGTTCATTTCAGGGTTTCCGTCAGAACCCATTTGACTGCGAGAAATTGACTGCGAGAAATTGACTGCGAGGGTGATGACCGCGAGAGATTGACTGCCGTTTGAGACTGCCTTTGATGATTGAGGGTGGCGATTGTCGCCATTGGACCGATCAGTGTAGGCCTGTCACTGTTTAGCGGGGTATCAAAGGATCTCTTGAGGGAATCTAGCCGTCTGGGTGCCCAGCTGACGACGGGACGATCGTTGGGGTCATCAGCTCTCCTCTACCTCGGCTCACAACACCACATGTCTCGAGCAGCTTAGTGAAACCCTCTTGCTAACGGGAAGCTAAAGCTTCTCTCAACTGTACAAGGTCTGATTGGCTCACTCCCTTCCGCTTTCATGGATGTACTGGGGGTAAAGTGAAGCTAGCTGAGTGATACAGGGTAGCACACTGGGGCCAAGAGTCAGTGGAGTTTAGAGGTACACTTTCCAAGGTGGAGAAAGGCTGATTTGGGCCTTCAACTACGGGTGCCTGTTGGTTGTGCCTTAAACGACTACGGAGTGCAGGTGGAATCTGTGTGTGTGTTAGGTTAGGAAGCATGGTTCACGGGTATTGGTGGACTCAGTAACTTCTTAATAATAGTGACAATATTTTTGTGTGTAGTTAATACTATTTTTTCAGTTACTAATGTATGCTGTGTGCATTTAATATTTCTTTATAATCTCAATCTCAGGTATAACCTTTGTTCCCCAGAGTAGTGTTTAAGTTCAGGTTAGAGGTGTGCATCTGTTGGTGTAACATAATTATATTGAGTGCCTAAGGCCTATTCATTGTAGCATTTAATTTCTTATTTTTAAAAATTTTTCAGTGCTGGATATTATTCTGTGAAACCCTTAAGGCCTGTTTCACGTGTGCAAGCAACATTTCTTAATACTTTAAATTTATTGTTGCCTGAGTTTCTAATAATCTCAATCAGGTATAACCTTTATTCCCCAGAGTAGTATTTTAAGTTCAGGTTAAGAGGTGGCATATTGGTGTACCATTATTTGATTGTGTTTGTAGTGTTGGAGGGAATATAAGTGTAAATTTTACAGTGTGTCTCATTCATCCCAGTCACAGACGCTATCCTTCCACGGGTCACGGACAATTCATTTTGTTTAGTAGATTTAAGTGTTCTTGTGCTGGTTCGGGATTTTTCTCAAAGGGGCGCTTCCACTGCATTACCATCTATTAATCTTTAATAAACCCCAAGTCAAGTGAGAAATTAAAGTCCAGTAGATTCCGACCTGTTACATATATATATATATATATATATATATATATATATATATATATATATATATATATATATATATATATATATATATATATATATATATATATTATCTTCAGGGTGAGCTTGTACTACCGAAGATGTGAATACACGAAAAGCGCTTGGGAACTTCTGTGTTTTCTTCCTTGTGGTTAATAAAGCATATACCTAGATCAGCGCACCTGCAGTGATTTACTTGCACACATATATATATATATATATATATATATATATATATATATATATATATATATATATATATATATATATATATATATATATATATATACTGGATATATCGCTTACGGAAGAAGGTTTGAGACAAGCTCCTGGACGACCCTCACAGCCCAGACCACCTACGCAAGGAAGACATCAACGGAGGGAGACCCCACGCCTGGTGGCCCCGGAGTCTGCCCGCATTACAACAACCCAACCCGCGACCCATATATGTCCGCCACAGTGATCCACCTTAGATTAAAACTTAGATGATATAAATTCACATTTAACAAGTCACAATCTAGTGAGTCCATAACGTAATACAGTATAAGATTTTAATAAACTTGTAATTGTAAAATCAATCTAGTCATTGTCTACTAAAATAACCATTGTGCAACCTCATCCTAAATCCTAGGTTAGCTTAGTTAGCCAACAAACTCTGTAATATGTAAAACAAGGGGCGTCGTCCCCCTCTATTTAACTCATTAAACTTCTTTTCCAACCTTTCCCCCCACGACTATATGTTGTGACTTCTCTATCCCTCATGTCTGGCTGTGCCTTGAGCCCCAGCATGCCTTCCTTCCATTCCCCACCTTAACCTTAAAAAAAAAGGAAACGTGAACAAGATAAATCTTGAGGCTAGATTGCTACCCAATATATGAGACTTTATTCCTCCATGGTATAGATATGTAGATGATGTTCTTGGTCTTTGGCCTAGAAACAGTGACCCACTGGAATTTTTAGACAAGCTTTATGGTCTTGTCCCTGGTATTACCTTCAAAATTGAAAGAGAAATAAATGGATCCCTTCCATTTCTTGATATGCTTATCATGAGAAATGGTCACAACTATAAATTTAAGGTGTAAAGAAATCCTACACAGGTAGACACTTTAATATATTTTTTATCGAGTCACCATGAATCTACCAAAATGTCAGTTTTTTCTGCTATATTTTTGAAATGTTTGCGTATTTGTGACCCTGAGTTTATTGGTGATGAACTGCAACACATTCAGTCCATTGCACAAAAACTTGGGTACCCTTCATTGTTTGTTGATCATTGTTTTAAAAGGGCTTAAAAAATCCTTTCATTCTACTCAAACCAGGCAAATTCCTACACAAATTCTTGCATTGCAACTCAGAATTAAACAGCATAAGTACAATATCAGAACAGCATCTGAAAGCAGTGCACTGTTCGTTCATGTTAGGAATGATAATCATCCCATGGATTGGGAAAACAAGAGGTATAGGCAGGCGCTGGGGAAGATTAGAGATAGGGGAGGGATCCCGATAGTATGTGGTGTCGTGCCTAGAAGAGGGGTTGGTCTTGAATGGCTGTCCAGGGCAATTGCTATAAATTGCCGACTGGAAAAACATTGTGCAAACAATGGTTGGGCATTCATTGATAGCTGGCAACGATTCTATGGCAACGACTACCTGTACATTCGTGACGGAGTACACTTGTCTCGTGCGGGGGTAAAGACGTTGTCTGCATCCCTGGAGCGTGAAATTGTCACTCCAACGGGGGGGTTTCGCCAGTAGAGAGAGGTCGGGGAAAGTGGGAGTCAAAAAACAAGCAGGTCCTGGGAAGTAAAATTAGTTACTCAGGACAAGGGGTAAAACAGGACCAGGGAAGGGTAGTCTTAAATATATACTATACAAACAGTAGAAGCGTTAGAAATAAAATAGACTTGCTGAGAGCGGTTGTATGTACCGAGAATGTAGACGTCATAGCAATCATCGAAACTTGGATGAATCTGGCGAACAATTTTTTTTTATCAGAGTACCACATAGAAGAGTACAACCTTTTTCACAAGGACGGGAAGGTAGTAAGAAGGGAGGGGTCGCAAGTATACATTAAAGGATACATTAAAATGTTGTATTAATAATTCAATAAAGGGTGAAACTAATTATTGGAGTGATTTACAGGCCCCCAAGTCTGGGCAAAGAAGCAGCTCAGCCCATATGGCAGGAAATGAGTAGGACAGCAAACTATAACAACCTGTGCATTATGGGGGATTTCAACTTCAGAAATATTGACTGGGAAAACATTGTAGGTGACTATGAATCTGAAGACTTCCTAGACGCAGTACAGGACAATTTTTTGAAACAACTAATTACAGAACCTACTAGAGGTGACAATATATTAGAACTAGTATTAACAAATAAAGAAAATATTATAAGAGATATCACAGTAGGGGAAGAACTAGGTAACAGTGATCACAGAGAAATCAGGTTCACCCTAAATTGGGAAACAAAAAACAATGACAATATGGTCAGAGACCCAAACTTTCGGTTGGCGGATTATCAGGGATTAAGAAGGTACCTAGGTGAGGTCACCTGGGAACAGTCACATCAGTCCCCAGTAGGAAGGGGTGAGGTCATAGATGACACAACAATTGATCATGATTATAATAAATTCACTAGTATACTACATTAGGGTGTGTCATACGGAGGCGAATTTTTTTTTTTTGAGTTTGAAAAATCGGCCCATGGTATTAATGATGTAGTTCTATGTGCAGAATCATGTGATATCTTCAGATTTGAAAAGTTTTCATTTTTTGCTAGGTAAATTTTAACTTGAAATCTTATGAAAATTCAGTATTCCCACCCTTTTACCAACACCACTAAATAGCTTATTTAAAGTAAAGTAAATGTATCAGGTTAATTTATTAGGATGAAAATGATCCAGAATAGTGAAACGAATGATCTTGACATTTATTAAATTTAATATTCCTTTAGAAAACAAAATCATCAAATACAAAAACCGGTTTTACTACTACGACCTGGTGTTGCTGCACACCATAGAGAACATGTCTTTCTTGCTTCTGTTTACTCATCACCTCCCCTGCCTTCCCTCCTCTCCTTGGCTGTACACGTGACTGCTGGCCTCGCCACTTGCTGTACACAACGCTCTATACTCTGGGTGTGCGAGGGCCAGGCAGGGACATGCATGGGGTTGTCCAGGAAAGCTCTGACTTGAACATTGGTGAGGCTGCAGGTAAGAGGGGGCTCACTGCCAGCCTTGATGTTATCCAGATCTATGAGATCAGTGAGGGTCTTGGCACCTAGATTGACTTCAGGAGTCTTCCTGACCCTGAAGGAATCGTCACCAACTGATTCGTCATGCCCAGATCCTCTCATAAGTCTCATATCCAAGATCTTTTTGACTGTCACTCTTCTCTCCTCCTCATCCTTACTGCAGAGCATTGTCTGCAGAACTGCCTCAGGATGAGCATACCAGGAAGATCTCCTCACAGTCTGCTCCACAATCTGAACAACCTTCCTTGGCTGACTCCTCAGGAGCTCAAGCTGGAAGAGAACATGCCTCGGACCTTCGGAGAACGATGACTTGACCTTGGTGTTGAACCAATTTGGCAAGTAGACACTCACGATGAATCTTTCAGTTTATGATGAGCGACCCAAATCTCTGCAGAACCCTAAGCTGCCAGGGAGCCACTCGTAGAATGTAGAGACTGGACCTATCTGCAGGTAAGCAAGTCTATCAGGCATGACCCCAGTTTTGATGGCACTGCAAATCATGTAAATCCATGTACTGGGCCAGTACTCAGGTCGCTTCACGATACAGTATGCAAGCTTCAACGAGTGGAGGGCCAATTGTGATTTTTTCAAAGCCTGATTTATTTCTAACTCAGTGGCAGCATTCAGCATCTTGCCAAGAGGACCAGACCATCTGTTGTTTGAAAGAGTCTTGCCATCCAGCTCCTGGATCAGATGTCTGAGTGGCAACTCGTTGGTGTGGAGGTCACAAATAATCCAGACCAGCTTCCTCCCAATCTTCCGCTCTATCCACTGTATGACCCCCCCTTGCCACCCTGTGTTCGTGTTGGTGCTGTCCCCTCCAATGGCCTGCAGGGTCTGGTTTACGTTCCTCTCTCTGAGCCAGTTCACAATGTTATCTGCCACTATCTCAGCTGGTTTCCTGATGTCATCTTTCTCTGGAGTGAAATGCCACAAATACTTCCCTCCTGGTTCACTGCAGCAGGAGTAGTGTTCCTCCGTCACCATGGCAGGGAACAACTTGTCAGAATCTCCAACTTTCATGAACACTTTAGTGTCATCCCTTCTCCCATCAAAGAACAAACAATTGATTCCATTTTCTCTTATCCCCTAATCAAACTCCTCTTCTAGGTTACTGACAAGTTTCTCCTGAGCACTCCTTACTTTGTTATTATCTATCACCAGGTGAACATCATCAGGTGTTATCAAACCACCGTCGATCCAGGCAGCTGTTGCTATCTCTGCAGTTTCTCTGAGACCAGTGTGGTGTCGCATGCTGGCCAGAGCTATGCTCGGGATATCTTTCCTATTTCGAATCTTATGCCTGGAAGGTTTGGGATCATTATTTTCTGGGTTAGGGACAAAGTCACCATTCTCCTGGTCAGCACTCGGATCAGCCATGGGAAGCTTTCGCTAAACTCTGAATCAGCTTGACTCCAATCATCGGCCTTTTTTTATCTCACCCTGGCCTTCTCAAGTCTCTTTTTCCTCGCAACTTTCTCTCTTTCTGTCTCTGTGGCAGCCTCCTGTCTCTGGACTCCGGAATATCTTGCCAGAAATCATGAGATTTGGCATTGCCAGGTCTTCTGTGCTTTGACAAATGCTGTTCGATCACAGGAATCTCAGTTCATTTTTGCAAATACAGGAGATGTGGGCCTCGGATTTACAGTCACGTATCGCATCCAAACTCAGGACAGAGAACAATTGGCACTCTGTGTAATTATGTCAAATAACTGGTCCAGTTGCTTGGCAAAGCTGTCCTTAACTGCAAGTTTTCCTCTCCCAAGAGAGATATCTCTTGCCTTTTCCCAACTGGCTAGCAGTGTCTCACTAATCTTCTTCTGACTTGTTATGACTGGAGGCTTGAACTGAGCGTTAGCCAGAGTGTACTGTGCCAAGACAGTTTTGGTCATATCACTGGCAATGTCTTTGTTTGTGTAAGTTCTTTGGTTCTTTTCACTGATTTGCCTGATTAAAACACCGTATCTCAAAGCATCTCTCAATGTAGGCAACTCCGACTTCAGGAGCTCTCCCAGACCCAAGATAGTGACTGAGATGGCTGGATTTTTGGTTCCTCGTCCTGACACAAGCAGCCATCGCAAATATTATCAACTTATAAATGCACTGAATCTCAAACAGAAAAAGCCATTGTTAGGTTGGGTTGTTAAAGACTTCCAGTCAAGCCGTTCACTATTTTCCATCAATGCACTAATGCAGCTTTACGTTAGATTTTCGATAAATTTCACGCTAAAATTTACCTAGCAAAAGGTTGCAAAATATTAAAACTGAAATTTTTTTCTGTTTATATACACTAAAATCTACCAAAAAAGTGATGGGCCATTAGTTTTAGCTGATCTTCTCTCCTATGACACACCCTACTGTCATAGGTCGTTAGCTTGTGCCCAGGGCAGAGTTTAACCATCTATAAATGAGAACCTAACTTTTCATATGAAATGAAGGTGTTTGAGTGCAATGGTGTATCCACAGTGTCACTATGGAACACACTTCCATTACTTCACAGTTTCAATGTTGACATAATCTGGTGTCACCATTAGATTCACAAGAGTTTCATCCATTAAAATTTGGAAATGATAAGCAGTAGAGTCACCAGGGTGTGAGGGGCAGGTAGTCATCACCTCTCATGAGTACAGTACATATTAGGAACATATTTCCACCTTGCTACAGGTATAAAAGATGTCACCTTTACTGTACATAT
The DNA here is from genome assembly GCF_018991925.1 of Homarus americanus. Taxonomy (NCBI): domain Eukaryota; kingdom Metazoa; phylum Arthropoda; class Malacostraca; order Decapoda; family Nephropidae; genus Homarus; species Homarus americanus. Next base: position 2,562 of record NW_024735290.1, on the reverse strand, counting down.
AAACAACTCCTGATTTATGTACTGTACAGCCCTTTAAATATATTGAACGCATATCATTATGTCTAAATCACATGTAAGTTTATATATTTTCAGCCACCGGCTGCAATTCTATTAATAAACTGTTTATTATTATTATTACTATTATTATTATTATTATTATTATTAGTAGTAGTAGTAGTAGTAGTAGTAGTAGTAGTAATAGTAGTAGTAGAGTAGTAGTAGTAGTAGGTCCGGGCGGCGTGGGTGTGTTGGGGTGCCTTCCCTGATTTAAAGTGTTATTGGTGGGGATATACTCAGTTTGTGGGAGCGAGAATTTCACAGTGTGTCGATGAACGTTGGATGTCACCTTGAGCATCATCGCCGACGGCTCTTCTCATTCCTTACGACATTAAACGCAAATATTGATCGTGTTCACCGGCGATCTACAAGTAAGCCAGTGAGTGTTTGAATGGTGGGTGGCTGGAGTTGCCAAGTGTCAGTGCCAGTGTGTAGATAGGGCTACCCTAGCAAGGGTGGCATCGCGACTCTCGCCTCTATGGGGCCAAGTGCCTCAAGTAACGGCCACTCCATGTAGTGTCGGCCGACCCAGTGAGTATATATAACTAATGTTACATCAGCGAGACCATAGAAATGGTGGCTATCTCTACCAAAGTGACATAATCAAGTGTTAGGTGTGACAATTCTTGCTCCCAGTGGATTATTCTCATGTGTGGATTATCGCCCACATGGGGGGTGCCCGACACAACCACACGCGCGCGCATGCCCTTACTACTCGGACACCGCAGGCCAGGCCGTCACCTCTGTACCACATACGCATAAGATCTAGTTTCTTCGTCCGGTACCCACATAGAGGTCGGAGGCGAAATATCTGTCGTCGCGGGCGTGCTGGTCATTATGCCTGCGCAGTCCAGCGCAGCTCCGAACCAAAACTGCACAAATTGTGTTTGTGCGAGAAACAACCGACCATGTGTGGATTGCAAGAAGCGAGACCAGTGTCGGAACCCACGTCACAGGGAGCCGACACAGGTGGCCACAATGGATATCGCCGGGACCCAACCACCTGATGATATCCGAAATGATAGCAGTGAGTCTACTCAACCCGAAAATGTAGTACTAATAAATGCTGCTCCCTTAGTAGCAGGTGTCCACGAGGAGAATGAGAGACAGCCACCTCAGTGGAATGGCATCTCGATGGAAAATGCAGACATATGGGTCAAAGACACCTACTCAGAAATTGTCAAGTGGTCGCCCGCTAACTTATTTGAACCACCCAAGTGTGCGGCCACCAAAGAAATGATTCGGGAGATGACTTTCATCATGACAGATTACACTCACGACCGCTTCCTCGCCCCCCTAGCTCTTCAAATACTGGCAATAATACCACATCTATTTTGTCAGAGGACACACACAAAGGCAAAGCACAAAGAAAATGTGGCAGCAATGAAGAGAAGATTGACAATGTGGCGGACTGGGGCCCTAGATGATCTCCTGTGTGAACCAAGAACACTGCAGGAGAGACTAAAATCTACGGGTGACGGAAAGCAAAACACCGATGACGTGGCAAGAAAATTTGGAAACAAAATGCGTGTGGGAAAAGTGTCTCTCGCAGTAAGATCTCTCACTCAGGAATCTTCCGGTGGGGTGATGCCAATAAACAGAGAGACATTAAAACTATTGAAAGAGAAACATCCCCCTGCAAGTGAAGTTGAAGGCATCAGGCTCCATGGTGACTATATCCCACCAAATGCTGTCCTGTTCGAGAAAATAACAGGAGAGATGGTGTGGAAAAAGGCACTGAAGACTCGAGGAGGAGCCGGCCCTTCAGGTCTGGATGCAAACGGTTGGAGAGTCATCCTCAGCACAAACAAGTTTGGCCCTGTAGCAAGCGATCTCTGCACTGCCATTGCCGCCCTTGCAAGAAAGCTTGCATCCTCTTGCTGCCATCACCTCCAGGCTCTGACGGCCTGCTGCCTTATTCCTCTGGAAAAGAAACCAGGATGTAGACCTATAGGGGTGGGGGAAGTGCTGAGGCGGATCATCGGCAGGCGCATAATGGAGGTGGTAGAAGGACGAATAGGCAGTAGGGAACTCTGGCAGCAAAAAGGCCACCAGGCTGGTGGGAGGCGGCTAATCTGCCACGCCATGAGATTGATATTTGAGCAGCGTGATTGTGAGGCCGTTCTCTTGGTGGATGCTTCAAACGCATTCAACATACTTAACCGCAAGGCTGCACTGCACAACATCAAGATCAAGTGTCCTAGCTTTGTGATGTATGTTGAAAATTCGTATAGGAATCCATCAGACCTCTACATAGTAAACAACAAGGCTCTACGAGGTGATACCATCCTACAGTCGACTGAGGGAACAACACAGGGGGACCCCGTTGCAATGGCAATGTATGCAATAGGCCTATCAGTGCTCCAACAAGAAATAAAGTTTGAAACAACTGGGGTCAAACAAGTGGCATATGCTGATGACCTTACAGGAGCAGGAAAGTGGAGGACATCAAAAAGAGGTGGGACCTGGTAACATCGCGAGGTCCACAAATAGGGTACCACCCAA